>NC_057807.1:42099558-42127573 GCF_018294505.1 Triticum aestivum
AGGATAAGGACGCCCTCAACCCCCTCATCCCCGGCGACCCCGACCACGACACCGACGTCCTCAATCCCGACGCCACCCCCTCAGCCTCGGCGACCCTGACCTTGACGCGCGGTGAGCAACCCCCTTCCTCTCCTCTATCTCTATGCAAACTGCTCACTCATGCATACATGCTCTGTTTCTTTCTTTCGCTTGCAAAAAACAATGCTCATTGTTGATTACTAAGGCAGTAGATGCCACTCTAGCTAGCTAGCATCATTGTAAAAAACAATACTCAAAAAATAAAAATAAAATGCTCATGGGTTCAGCAATCAGACTATAATTATGACCAGAACAGAGGAACAATAATCATGGTTAGTGTAACGTAAAAAAAATTCAGAAAATGGAGTTACCCACTTGAAGTTACTGTAGTTACTCACTTGAAGTTAGTGTTGTTACTAACTAGGAGACAGATTTTTTGTAAAACATTCTGAATTTTTACACAGTCTAAACATCCCACAATATTTCTGAAATCAAGTAGTTGTTGTACTGGCAGCAAGTACTTGGCAGAAAGTATTGTTAGTGAAAATATGCGGTGATCAATTTAGCATTTCTATTTTTTCTATTTGCCACAAGTAGTTGTTGTATTGGCAGCAATGCTTCATTCCGGCAAAATTAGCCAGTGAAGCTTCACTTTGGGCATTAAGCTTCACTTTTGATGTTAAAAAAGAAGATTTTTAACTTTGGGCAGTAAGCTTCAGTCTGGGCTACATCTCCGTGATTGTTAGTGAAATGCTACTTTAGCACATAGTTCTTATTGTCATTTGCAGGGAAACCGATTGCGAGTGACCTATGTTTCGCCTGAAATGTTGATTCATTTCCATTCCGACAAATTTCAGGCGCTCTATATGTGCACCTTCTAGCAAAGGTGATGCTGAAATTTTCTGTGGATTTCGGCATGACTTGTGCTAGAAAGTTGGACATATCGAGTGCTGGAGATTTGTCGCGATGGGAATGAAACGACATTTCCGGCAAAACAAAGGTCACTTTTTTCATTATTCACTTTATTATATAAAGCTCGAAAATTAAACGACTACAACATTGAACCCTAGGAAACATGACCGACACCGATGAGGCCGGAGGTTCTCAGTCCTAATTAGGTCGAGCACACGCCTACCTCGACTTTCTGGTGGATCAGGAGAGAAAGCAAGCTGGGTGTCAGGACCCCCTTGTCATGACAGATGACGACGGTGGTGGCGCTGGCACCGACACTGATGCCACCAATGACACTGGCACGGAGAATGGCGTTGATGATGTTCCTAACTACAGCACGAAAGGTGGGACCTCCCAAGCTAGTGAGGGAAAGAAGAAAAAGAGGACACGACGCCCAAATGAGCTCAGGACCGGAAGACTGGTGGTCACGGTGGTGCATCCTGGCGAGTTTGAGTCAATAGAGCCGCGGGAAGTGGCAGCGTGTTACGGCAACCAACTAGCATGCATCCTATGGGATACAACTAACATCAACACCACGAAAATACGGAAGAATGAAAATTTGAAGAAGCTGCTCCTAACTAAGTTGCACGCAAGATTCATGTTCCCCTGTCGGAATGACGATGTCGACCCATGGGATGATGATGCCATGAAAAAAAATCAACAACAAAGCCCTAGGGAAGTTCAGAAACGCATTGAGCGCTTGGAAAACTAGGGTGAAAAGGCGATTGAAGTAGACCATGAAACCTACGCCGAGTTTGTTGTAGACAATCCGAAAATTATGATAGAGGACTTTGAAAAGTTCAAAGAGACTTGCAGTGAAGAAGCTGCCAAGGCCAGGTCGGAGAGAGGCAAGCAGCTGCAGGCAAAGAACATGGGGAACCACCGCCTTGGAAGTCATGGTTACACGGGAAAGAGGCCCGTGTGGGCTAAGGAGGACGCAGAACATGAACATCAGGGGATCCCAGACCCATTGGCTGAGTTCACCGACCAGCAGGAGCATGACTTCATCCGGGCCCGATTCTCGTGGGACCCAAAAAAAGATTTTTCTCACCGACGGGCCGACTAGGAAATTCATGAGATTACTGGTAATTATCCTTTTACCACCTTACATATTAGCTTCTAATCAATGAAGTCTATCACATTCTAGTCGCATTCGTAAATGATTCACGGTCCATTTTGCAGAGAGAGCAACACAAGCTTGCGGCCGAAAGCGACTCATCGGCGAAGTACAATGGGACACTCCTTTCAACTAGGCCATGAACATTATGATGGGACACCCGCCCGCCAGCGGCCGCAATATGGACGTGTGCACGGTGTCGGGGATGGCGCCCTGTGGAAGTACTATTATAATGAGGACCCAGAGGCCAAAAGACACAGGAAGAAGTTTAGTCAAGTGACTATCGATGAGAAGGTGGCGTGGGCAATGGAGAAAGAAAAAGTTGAGACCAAAGCTGAGATAATCGCTGCCTGTAGAGATGATATGGTGGCTGCCTTTACAAGCTTGATTCCAACTGTTATCACATGGGCGCAACAAAATCCAAACGCGCCACCAAGTGATTTTACCATGCCCAGCTTCACCGGGAGCAACTCAATGAATACCGCACCCATACCCGTACCTAGTATGGCAACCACACCCACACCTCCTCCAGCACCTGCTCCTGCACCCAGCTCTCACAGCAGCCCTAGCTCCATCTCTGGCTTGAATGTCGGGCCGTTGACATTGGCTGAGCTCAAAGCCCTCACGGTAAATACGCGTCACACCTTCATCAACTCAACTAATTAATTAATCTTTAGTTGTCGTTCTTTTTGGATCTCTTATGCCGCACGTATATGTCTTTGTAGGCTGACTCCACTCTGTGCATCTTCCTTTAACACATGAAGGGCGGGTTGGTGGATGTGGGGAAGGGTACTATAGTGAAGCCCAAGGATCGATTGTTCTATCGCCGGCAGATGCCTGATAACGCCTTAAGGGTCTCCATGGAGAGTGTGAAAGCGGGCTACGAGGGTTTCCCTCGTCCGATACAGACCGATAGAGAGGATGACGAGACCCCCATGCAGCTTGGCCAATGCAAAAATTGGCCGATCCTGTGGCCGAAAAATCTTCTTCGTGTCGAGGTGGCTGGGAGCACACCAACGGGACCTCAGGAAGGTATCACCACAACCCCAGCTACACAAGTACAACCATCGTCTATGCTGATTGCTGAGATCGAGAGACATGAGGAAGGAGGGCCAACCGTTCCGGCAGATGATGCCATCTGCCCCATGGAAGAGGATATGGATCATGACATGTAGGACGCCAATGACCCTCTCGAGTATTTCAATATCGGCTATGACAACAAAGTAAAAATGAGTCAACCATATGAATATGAGATGCATGTACCAAAGCCAGAACATCCTCGGGAGTGCAAGAAGTCTTTGTTCATGCAATCCTCGCAGGACACGCCTCTAGATGCCAGTTCCACCCAAGCTCAACTAATTAGCCAGAGTCGTCCAATGCTGAGCCCGACGACACTAGGGGTGGTGCTCAGGGAGGGTCTGATAGACCCACCAGCACCTGAGCCCACCAAGAAGAAGCAGAGGAAGAGACCGACAGCAAGAAAATCCAATAAAGCTGGCAATGTTGGTTCTAGCAGCCAGCCGCCTTCGACCAAGGTTGGCAGTGTATCGATGAAACATGCGCCATAAATCCATGTCGCGGGAAAGCCAATGGTACCGGCGAATGCACTAGCTGCCATAACAGGGGATCTTAGGAGACTCCATGACCATGTGCTTTCGACAGAGAGAAGCCTCCTTGCCTC
The DNA here is from genome assembly GCF_018294505.1 of Triticum aestivum. Lineage (NCBI taxonomy): Eukaryota > Viridiplantae > Streptophyta > Magnoliopsida > Poales > Poaceae > Triticum > Triticum aestivum. The sequence continues at coordinate 42,103,326 of NC_057807.1, forward strand.
GGATGATCCAGGATACCCACTTTATACAGTTCATGTGCCGAGCAGTTGCAAGATGTACTTCCACACATGCCCCGCGGACCTCTTCTTCCTGAGGTTTGATTACATCTTCCATATGTTTCAAATGAGGACACTCGATTTTACGTTCATCTGCATGTATGCGCTGCACATGAACAACATCCTCAGGAGAGAGCAAGTCACCGGTCTTGCGGTCGCGGACCCATACTACATGCATGAGGGCTTCTTGTCAATCAAAGATGCCAACCGTCAATATGCGAGTCAATACATCGAAGAATTCTTGGTCGGCAATAAGGGCAAAGAAACGATTCTCCTACCTTATCATCCTGAGTAAGTCATCCGCGGATAGCACTATAACACATACATCCTTTCGTGCATTTCAATAGTTACTTTGCACGCATGGAGGCTAACTTGATCGTGTATTTTGTGCAGCAAGGGGTGTAGTCGTGTTGTTCTCATCTTTCTTTACCCGCGTTACTCCCGCGCTCTATATTTGGACCCGTTGAAGAACATACAGAAGAAAGATTACACACACATAAAGTATGTTCTGGACAGAGCTATGCTGGGCTTCACCATGTGGGGTGGCTACATCCAATGCAAAAAACAAATAAGGCCGGGCTTTGTTTCAGCCACAAGGCTGACTTCTGTTGCATCCAGCAACCGGCAAGAAGTGAGAATGATGGAATCTACGTCATCCATCTAATGATGGAGTATAGAAGGGACGTGCAATCACTTTGCATGAAATCTTCATCCGATACCCATATCCAGAGATGGGCCGAAGCCTTTGGAGCCGTGCTGGATAATCAACTTCGAAATGATTTCTACCGGATCCCGTAGGAAATTGCGTCCATCATCATGAAAGATGTTCTCGAATAGAATGGGATGTTCTACGACAGCTAATACGTCTCCAATGTATCTATAATTTTGATTGTTCCATGCTATTATATTATCTGTTTTGGATGTGTAATGGGCTTTATTATACACTTTTATATTATTTTTGGGACTAAACTATTAACCGGAGGCCAGGCCCAAATTGTTGTTTTTTTGCCTATTTCAGTGTTTCGCAGAAAACGAATATCAAACGGAGTCCAAACGGAATGAAACCTTCGGGAGAGATATTTTTGGAACAAATGCAATCTAGGAGACTTGGAGTGGACGTCAAGAAAGAAACGAGGCGGCCACGAGGCAGGGAGTGATACGTCTCCAACGTATCTATAATTTTTTATTGATCCATGCTATTATATTACCCGTTCTGGATGTTTATGGGCTTTACTTTACACTTTTATATCATTTTTGGGGACTAACCTACAAGCCGGAGGCCCAGCCCAAATTGCAGTTTTTTTGTGCCTATTTTAGTGTTTCGAAGAAAAGGAATATCAAAAGGAGTACAAACGGAATGGAACCTTCGGGAGCGATCTTTTTGGAACAAATGCAATCCAGAAGACTTGGAGTGGACGTCAAGAAGCAGCCGAGGCGGACACGGGGTAGGAGGGCGCACCCCCCACCCTCGTGGGCTCCTCGTGGCTCCCCTGACCTACCTCCTCGCCTATATATATCTACGTACCCCGAAAACATCCAGGAGCACCACGAAAAACTATTTCCACCACCGCAACCTTCTGTATCCGCAAGATCCGATCTGGGAGCCTTCATCGGCGCTCTGCCGGAGGACTAATCAATCACAGAGGGCTTCTACATCAACACCATAGCCTCTCCGATGAGTTGTGAGTAGTTTACCATAGACCTTCGGGTCCATAGTTATTAGCTAGATGGCTTCTTCTTTCTCTTTAAATCTCAATACAAAGTTCTCCTCGATCTTCTTGGAGATCTATTCGATGTAACTCTTTTTGCGGTGTGTTTGTCGAGATCCGATGAATTGTGGGTTTATGATCAAGTTTATCTATGAGAAATATTTGAATCTCCACTAAATTCTTTTATGTATGATTGGTTATCTTTGCAAGTCTCTTCGAATTATCAGTTTGGTTTAGCCTACTAGATTGATCTTTCTTCCAACGGGAGAAGTGCTTAGCTTTGGGTTCAATCTTGCGGTGTCCTTTCCCAGTGACAGTAGGGGCAGTAAGGCACGTATTGTATTGTTGCCATCGAGGATAAAAAGATGGGGTTTATATCATATTGCTTGAGTTTATCCCTCTACATCATGTCATCTTACTTAATGTGTTACTCTGTTCTAATGAACTTAATACTCTAGATGCAGGCAAGAGTCATGTGTGGAGTAATAGTAGTAGATGCAGGCAGGAGTCGGTCTACTTGTCGCGGATGTGACCTATATACATGATCATGCCTAGATATTCTCATAACTATGCACTTTTCTATCAATTGCTCGACAGTAATTTGTTCACCCACCGTAATACTTATGCTATCTTGAGAGAAGCCACTAGTGAAACCTATGGCCCCGGGGTCTATCTTTGATCATATAAGTTTCCGATCTACTTTATTTTACATCTTTACTTTTAAATCTATATCATAAAAATATCAAAAATATTTATCTTATCTTATTATCTCTATCAGATCTCAATTTTGCAAGTTTCCGTGAAGGGATTGACAACCCCTTTATCGCGTTGGTTGTGAGGTTCTTGTTTGTTTGTGTAGGTGCGAGAGACTTCTATGGAGCCTCCTACTGGATTGATACCTTGGTTCTCAAAAACTGAGGGAAATACTTACGCTACTTTGCTGCATCACCCTTTCCTCTTCAAGGGAAAACCAACGCAATGCTCAAGAGGTAGCAAGAAGGATTTCTGGCGCTGTTGCCAGGGAGGTCTTCGCTCAAGTCAAGAAATACCAAGTACCCATCACAAACTTATCTCCCTCGCATTACATTATTTGCCATTTGCCTCTCGTTTTCCTCTCCCCCACTTCACCCTTGCCGTTTTATTCGCCCTCTCTTTCTCGTTCGCCTCTATTTTTTGCTCGCCTCTTGTCTGCTTGTGTGTTGGATTGCTAGTCACGATGGTTCAAGATAATACTAAATTGTGTGAATTTTCCAATACCAACAATAATGATTTCCTTAGAACTCCGATTGCTCCTCTTAATGATGCTGAATCTTGTGAAATCAATGTTGCCTTGTTGAATCTTGTTATGAAAGATCAATTCTCCATCCTTCCTAGTGAAGATGACGCTACTCATCTAAACAACTTTGTTGATTTGTGTCATATCAAAAAGAAGAAAGATACGGATAATGATATTGTTAAACTGAAGTTATTTCCGTTTTCACTTAGAGATCATGCTAAAACTTGGTTTTTGTCTTTGCCTAAAAATAGTATTGATTCATGGAATAAGTGCAAAGGTGCTTTTATTTCTAAGTATTTTCCTCCCGCTAAGATCATGTCTCTTAGAAACGATATTATGAATTTTAAACAACTAGATCATGAGCATGTTTCCCAATCTTGGGAGAGGATGAAACTAATGATTCGCAATTGCCCTACACATGGTTTGAATCTATGGATGATCATAAAAAAATTATGCCATATTGAATTTTGCTTCTAGAAATCTTTTAGATTCGGCCGTGGGAGGTACTTTTATGGAAATCACTTTAGGAGAAGCTACTAAACTCCTAGATAATATTATGGTTAATTATTCTCAATGGCACACCGAAAGATCTACTAGTAAAAAGGTTCATGCGATAGATGAGATTAATGTTTTGAGTGGAAAGATGGATGAACTTATGAAATTGTTTGCTACTAAGAGTGCTCCTATTTATCCTAATGATATGCCTTTGTCTACTTTGATTGAGAATAATAATGAATCCATGGATGTGAATTTTGTTGGTAGGAATAATTTTGGTAACAATGCTTATAGAGGAAACTTTAATCCTAGTCCGTTTCCTAGTAATTCCTCTAATAATTATGGTAATTCCTACAACAACTCTTATGGAAATTTTAATAAGATGCCCTCTGATTTTGAGAATATTCTTAAAGAATTTATGATCTCTCAAAAGAATTTCAATGCTTTGCTTTAAGAAAAATTGCTTAAAGTTGATGAATTGGCTAGGAACATGGATAGAATTTCTCTTATTGTTGATTCTTTGAAACTTATATCTATTCCTCCTAAGTATGATATCAATGAGTCTCTCAAAGCCAAGAGAATTTCCATTGATGAGTGCAAAGAAAGAACCGCTAGGATGCGTGCTAAAAAAGATTTCTTTGTAAGAGCGTGTTCTTCTAGTTTCCATGAAAATAATGATGAAGATCTAAAAGTGATTGATGTGTCTCCTATTAAATCTTTGTTTTGCAATATGAATCTTGACAATGATGGGACTGGTGATGAGTCAACTTTAGTTAAAAGGCGTCCCAATGATTCAGAGGTTTTAGATCTTGATGCTAAAATTGGTAAAAGTGGGATTGGAGAGATCAAAATTTTACATAGCAATGAACCCACTATTTTGAATTTCAAGGAATTTAATTATGATAGTTGTTCTTTAATAGATTGTATTTCCTTGTTGCAATCCTTTCTAAATTCTACTCATGTTTATAGTCAAAATAAAGCTTTTACCAAACATATCGTTGATGCTTTAATGCAATCTTATGAAGAAAAACTTGAATTGGAAGTTTCTATCCCTAGAAAACTTTATAATGAGTGGGAACCTACTATTAAAATTAAAATTTAATATCATGAATGTTTTGCTTTGTGTGATTTGGGTGCTAGTGTTTCCACGATTCCAAAAACTTTATGTGATGTGCTAGGTTTCCGTGAATTTGATGATTTCTCTTTAAACTTGCACCTTGCGGATTCCTCTATTAAGAAACCTATGGGAAGGATTAATGATGTTATTATTGTTGCAAATAGGAATTATGCGACCGTAGATTTCATTGTTCTTGATATAGATTGCAATCTTTCATGTCCTATTATTCTTGGTAGACCTTTCCTTAGAACGATAGGTGCAATTATTGATATGAAGGAAGGGAATATTAGATTCCAATTTCCATTAAGGAAAGGCATGGAACACTTTCCTAGAAAGAAAATCAAATTACCTTATGAATCTATTATTATAGCCACTTATGAATTGAATACCAAAGATGGCAATACTTAGATCTATTCTCGCTTTTATGCCTAGCTAGGGGCGTTAAACGATAGCGCTTGTTGGGAGGCAACCCAATTTTATTTTTGTTTTTAGATTTTTGCTTCTGTTTAGTAATAAATAATTCATCTATATTCTTTTTAGATGTGGTTTTATGATTTAATAAGTGTTTGTGCCAAGTAGAACCTTTGGGAAGACTTTGGTGAAGTCTTTATGATCTTGCTGTAAAAAACAAAAACTTTAGCGCTCACGAGATTAGATGCCATTTTTTACTGGACAGTAATATTTAGTTGATTCTTTTTTCAGATGATTAATAGACAAATTCCTCACGTCCACCAATTAGTTTAGATTTTTGGGAGTTCCATAAGTATTCTAAAGTTACAGATTGCGACAGACTGTTCTGTTTTTCACAGATTCTGTTTTTCGTGTGTTGTTTGCTTATTTTGATGAATCTATGGCTAGTATCAGGGGGTATGAACCATAGAGAAGTTGGAATACAGTAGGTTTAACATCAATATTAATAAATAATGAGTTAAGTACAGTACCTTATGTGGTGGTTTTTCTTTTTTGCACTAACGGAGCTCATGAGATTTCTTGTTGAGTTTTGTGTTGTGAAGTTTTCAAGTTTTGGGTAAAGATTTGATGGATTATGGAATAAGGAGTGGCAAGGGCCTAAGCTTGGGGATGCCCATGGCACCCCAAGATAATTCAAGGACAACCAAAAGCCTAAGCTTGGGGATGCCCCGGGAAGGCATCCCCTCTTTCGTCTTCGTCTACCGGTAACTTTACTTGGAGCTATATTTTTATTCATCACATGATATGTGTTTTTCTTGGAGCGTCTTGTATGATACGAGTCTTTGCTTTTTAGTCTACCACAATCATCCTTTCTGTACACACCTTTTGGGAGAGACACATATGATTCGGAATTTATTAGAATACTCTATGTGCTTCACTTATATCTTTTAAGCTAGACAATTTTTGCTCTACTGCTTCACTTATATCTTTTTAGAGCACGGCGGTGGCTTAATTTTGTAGAAATTTTTGATCTCTCATGCTTCACTTATATTATTTTGAGAATCTTTTAGAACAGCGTGGTATTTGCTACGGTTGTAAAGTTGGTCCTAATATGATGGGCATCCAAGTTGGGTATAATAGAAACTATCATAGAAAGTGCATTAAACACTAAAATCAATTTGATGCTTGATAATTGTTTTGAGATATAAAGATGGTAATGTTAGAGTCGTGCTAGTTTGGTAATTATGAAATTGAGAAATACTTTTGTTGAAGTTGGCAAGTCCCGTAGCATGCACGTATGGTAAAAGTTGCGTGACAAATTTATTGCATGGGGTGCTCTTTTAATTGTCTTCCTTATGTGTGGAGGTCGGGATCGCGTGATGGTTAACTCCTACCAACCCTTCCCCTAGGAGCATGCATAGTAGTACTTTTCTTTGAGGGCAAGTAAGCTTTTGCAATAAGTATATGAGTTCTTTATGACTAATGTGAGTCAATGGATTATACGCACTCTCACCCTTCCACTATTGCTAGCCTCTATTATGCCGCGCAACTTTCGTCGGTATCATGCACATACCATTTACCTTCCTCAAAACAGCCACCATACCTACCTATTATGGCATTTCCGTATCCATTCCGAGATATATTGCCATGCAACTTTCCACCTTTCCGTTTATTATGACACGCCCCATCATTGTCATATTGCTCTTTGCATGATCATGTAGTTGACATCGTATTTGTGGCAAGGCCACCTCCATAATTTTTCATACATGTCACTCTTGGTTCATTGCATATTCCGGTACACCACCGGAGGCATTCACGTAGAGTCATATTTTGTTCTAAGTATTGAGTTGTAATTCTTGAGTTGTAAATCAATAAAAGTGTGATGGTATTCATTATTAGAGAATTGTCTCAAGTGAGGAAAGGATGATGAAGACTATGATTCCCCCACAAGTCGGGATGAGACTTCAGACTTTATAAAAATAAAAGAGGCCAAGAAGCCCAAATAAAAAAAAGAGGCCAAAGAAGCCCACAAAAAAATATAAAAATAAAAAATGAGAGAAAAGAGAGAAGGGACAATGTTAATATCTTTTTTCCACACTTGTGCTTCAAAGTAGCACCATGATCTTCATGACAAAGAGTCTCCTATGTTGTCACTTTCATATACTAGTGGAAATTTTTCATTATAGAACTTGGCTTGTATATTCCAATGATGGGCTTCCTCAAAATGCCCTAGATCTTCATGAGCAAGCAAGTTGGATGCACACTCACTTAGTTTCTCTTGTTGAGCGTTCATACATTTATAGCTCTAGTGCATCCGTGGCATGGCAATCCCTACTCACTCACATTGATATCTATTAATGGGCATCTCTATAGCCCGTTGATACGCCTAGTTGATCTGATACTATCTTCTCCCTTTTTGTCTTCACAACCACCACCCTATTCCACATATAGTGCTATGTCCATGGCTTGCGCTCATGTATTGCGTAAGAGTTGAAAAAGCTGAAGCGCGTTAAAAAGTATGAACCAATTGCTTGGCTGAAACCGGGGTTGTGCATGATGGGAGTATTTTGTGTGATGAAAATGAAGCATGGCCTAACTATATGATTTTGTAGGGAAAAGCCTTCTTTGGCTATGCTATTTTGATAAGACATGATTACTTGTTAGTATGCTTGAAGTATTACTATTTTTATGTTTTATGAACTTCTATCTTGAATCATTTGGATCTGAACATTCATGCCACAATAAAGAAAATTACATTGAGAATTATGCTAGGTAGCATTCCACATCAAAAATTCTGTTTTTATCATTTATCTACTCGAGAACGAGCAGGAATTAAGCTTGGGGATGCTTGATACGTCTCCAACATATCTATAATTTTTGATTGTTCCATGCTATTATATTACCCGTTTTGGATGTTTATGGGCTTTACTTTACACTTTTATATCATTTTTGGGACTAACATACTAACCGGAGGCCTAGCCCGAGTTGTTGTTATTTTGCCTATTTTAGTGTTTTGAAGAAAAGGAATATCAAACGGAGTCCAAACGGAATGAAACCTTCGGGAGCGATCTTTGTGAACAAATGCAATCCAGGAGACTTGGATTGGACGTCAAGAAGCAGCCGAGGTGGCCACGAGGCAGGAGGGCGTGCCCTAGGGGGGTAGGCGCCCCCCCCCCCACCCTCGTGGGCCCCTCGTGGCTCCCCTGACCTACCTCCTTCGCCTATATATATCTACGTACCCCGAAAACATCCAGGAGCACCACAAAAAACTATTTCCACCGCCGCAACCTTCTGTATCCATGAGATCTCATCTTGGAGCCTTCGCCGGTGCTCCGTCGGAGGGGGAATCGATCACGGAGGGCTTCTACATCAACACCATAGCCTCTCCAATGAGTTGTGAGTAGTTTACCACAAACCTTCGGGTCCATAGTTATTAGCTAGATGGCTTCTTCTCTCTCTTTAAATCTCAATACAAAGTTCTCCTCGATCTTCTTGGAGATCTATTCGATGTAACTCTTGTTGCGGTGTGTTTGTCAAGATCCGATGAATTGTGGGTTTATGATCAAGTTTATCTATGAGAAATATTTGAATCTCCTCTGAATTATTTTATGTATGATTAGTTATCTTTGCAAGTCTCTTCGAAATATCAGTTTGGTTTGGCCTACTAGATTGATCTTTCTTGCAATGGTAGAAGTGCTTAGCTTTGGGTTCAATCTTGTGGTGTCCTTTCCCAGTGACAGCAGGGACAGCAAGGCACGTATTGTATTGTTGCCATCGAGGATAAAAAGATGGGGTTTATATCATATTGCTTGAGTTTATCCCTCTACATCATGTCATCTTGCTTAATGCGTTACTCTATTCTTATGAACTTAATACTCTAGATGCAGGCAGGAGTCGGTCGATGTGTGGAGTAATAGTAGTAGATGCAGGCAGGAGTCGTTCTACTTGTCGCGAACGTGATGCCTATATACATGATCATGCCTTGATATTCTCATAACTATGCACTTTTCTATCAATTGCTCGACAGTAATTTGTTCACCCACCGTAATACTTATGCTATCTTGAGAGAAGCCACTAGTGAAACCTATGGCCCTCGGGTCTATCTTTTATCATATAAGTTTCCGATCTACTTTATTTTGCATCTTTACTTTTCAATCTATGTCATAAAATTACCAAAAATATTTATCTTATCTTATTATCTCTATCAGATCCCACTTTCACAAGTTTACATGAAGGGATTGACAACCCCTTTATCGCGTTGGTTATGAGGTTCTTGTTTGTTTGTGTAGGTACGAGGGACTTATATGGAGCCTCCTACTGGATTGATACCTTGGTTCTCAAAAACTGAGGGAAATACTTACACTACTTTGTTGCATCACCCTTTCCTCTTCAAGGGATAACCAATGCAATGCTCAATAGGTAGCAGGGAGGCGCGCCCCCACCCTCGTGGGCCCCTCGTGGCTCCCCTGACCGACTTCATTCGCCTATATATATCCATATACCCTGAAAACATCCAGGAGCACCATGAAACCCTATTTCCACCGCCGCAACCTTCTGTACCCATGAGATCCCATCTTGGGGCCTTTTCTGGCGCTCCACCGAAGGGGGAATCGATCATGGAGGGCTTCTACATCAACACCATAGCCTCTCCGATGATATGTGAGTAGTTTACCACAAACCTTCAGGTCCATAATTATTAGCTAGATGGCTTCTTCTCTCTCTTTGATTCTCAATACAAAGTTCTCCTCGATCTTCTTGGAGATCTATTCGATGTAACTCTTTTTGCGGTGTGTTTGTCGAGATCCAATGAATTGTGGGTTTATGATCAAGTTTATCTATGAACAATATTTGAATCTCCTATGAATTCTTTTATGTAGGATGGGTTATCTTTGCAAGTCTCTTCGAATTACCAGTTTGGTTTGGCCTACTAGATTGATCTTTCTTGCAATGGGATAAGTGCTTAGCTTTGGGTTCAATCTTGCGGTGTCCTTTCCTAGTGACAGCAGGGGCAGCATGGCACGTATTGTATTGTTGCCATCGAGGATAAAAAGATGGGGTTTATATCATATTGCTTGATTTTATCCCTCTACATCATGTCATCTTGCCTAATGTGTTACTCTGTTCTTATGAACTTAATACTCTAGATGCATGCTGGATAACGGTTGATGTGTGGAGTAATAGTAGTAGATGCAGAATCGTTTCGATCTACTTGTCGCGGACGTGATGCCCATATACATGATCATGCCTAGATATTCTCATAACTTTTCATTTTTCTATCAATTGCTCAACAGTAATTTGTTCACCCACCGTAATACTTATGCTATCTTGAGAGAAGCCACTAGTGAAACCTATGGCCCCCGGGTCTATTTTCCATCATATAAGTTTCCGATCCATTTTATTTTGCAATTTTTACTTTACCATCTATATCATAAAAATACCAAAAATATTTATCTATTATTATCTCTTTCAGATCTCATTTTCGCAAGTGGCCGTGAAGGGATTGACAACCCCTTTCTCGCGTTGGTTGTGAGGTTCTTGTTTGTTTGTGTAGGTACAAGGCGACTTGTGTGTAACCTCCTACTGGATTGATACCTTGGTTCTCAAAAACTAAGGGAAATACTTAAGCTACTTTGTTGCATCACCCTTTGCTCTTCAAGGGAAAACCAATGCAGTGCTCAAGAGGTAGCAAGAAGGATTTCTGGCGCCGTTGTCGGGGAGGCTTACGCCAAGTCAAGTCAAGATTTGATCTCACAGCAACTAGGAATTTTTGGCGCCAAGTCAAGACATACCAAGTACCTATCACAAAATCTTCTCCCTCGCATTACATTATTTGCAATTTTCCTCTCGTTTTCCTCTCCCCCACTTCACCCTTGCCGTTTTATTCGCCCTTTCTTTCCCGTTCTCCTCTTTTTCGCTTGCCTCTTGTGTGCTTGTGTGTTGGATCGTTTGTCACGATGGCTCAAGATAATACTAAATTGTATGATTTTTCCAATACCAACAACAATGATTTCCTTAGCACTCCGGTTGCTCCTCTTACCAATGCTGAATCTTGTGAAATTACTGCTGCTTTGTTGAATCTTGTCATGAAAGATCAATTATCTGGCCTTCCTAGTGAAGATGACGCTACTCATCTAAACAACTTTGTTAATTTGTGTGATATGCAAAAGAAGAAAGACGTCAATAATGATATTGCTAAATTGAAGCTATTTCCGTTTTCGCTTAGAGATCGTGCTAAAACTTGGTTCTCTTCTTTGCCTAAAAATAGTATTGATTCATGGAATAAGTGCAAAGATGCTTTTATCTCTAAGTATTTTCCTCCCGCTAAGATCATCTCTCTTAGAAACAATATTATGAATTTTAAGCAACTTGATCATGAGCATGTTGCAAAATCTTGGGAGAGTATGAAATTAATGATTGGCAATTGCCCTACACATGGATTAAATTTGTGGATGATCATACAAAATTTTTATGACGGATTGAATTTTGCTTCTAGAAATCTTTTAGATTCGGCCGCGGGGGCACTTTTATGGAAATCACTTTAGGAGAAGCTACTAAACTCCTAGATAATATCATGGTTAATTATTCTCAATGACACACCGAAAGATCTACTAGTAAAAAGGTTCATGCGATAGAAGAAATTAATGTTTTGAGTGGAAAGATGGATGAACTTATGAAATTGTTTGCTAATAAGAGTGCTCCTATTGATCCTAGTGATATCCATTTGTCTACTTTGATTGAGAATAAGAATGAATCTATGGATGTGAATTTTGTTGGTAGGAACAATTTTGGTAGCAATGCTTATAGAGGAAACTTTAATCCTAGGCCTTTCCCTAGTAATTCCTCTAATAATTATGGTAATTCCTATAATAACTCTCATGGAAATTTTAATAATATGCCCTCTGCTTTTGGGATAAGTGTTAAGGAGTTTATGATTTCTCAAAAGAATTTCAATGCTTTGCTTGAAGAAAAATTGCTAGGATTGATGAATTGGCTAGGAACGTGGATAGAATTTCTCTTGATGTTGATTCTTTGAAACTTAGATCTATTCCACCTAAGCATGATATCAATGAGTCTCTCAAATCCATGATAACTTCCATTGATGAGTGCAAAGAAAGAGTCACTAGGATGCGTGATAAGAAAGATTGCTTTGTAAAAGCGTGTTCTTCTAGTTTTCATGATAATAATGATGAAAATCTAAAAATGATTGACGTGTCCCCTATTAAATCTTTGTTTTGAAATATGAATCTTGATAATGATGGGACTGGAGATGAGTCAACTTTAGTTAAAAGGCGTCCCAAGGATTCGGAGTTTTTAGATCTTGATGCAAAAATTGGTAAAAGTGGGATTGAAGAGGTAAAAACTTTACATAGCAATGAACCCACTATTTTGGATTTCGAGGAATTTAATTATTATAATTGTTCTTTAATATATTGTATTTCTTTGTTGCAATCCGTGTTAAATTCTCCTCATGCTTATAGTCGAAATAAAGCTTTTACTAAACATATCATTGATACTTTAATGGAATCTTATGAAGAAAAACTTGAATTAGAAGTTTCTACCCCTAGAAAACTTTATGATGAGTGGGAACCTACTATTAAAATTAAAATTAAATATTATGAATGCTATGCTTTGTGTGATTTGGGTGCTAGTGTTTCCACGATTCCAAAAACTTTGTGTGATGTGTTAGATTTCCGTGAATTTGATGTTTGCTCTTTAAACTTGCACCTTGCAGATTCCACCATTAAGAAACCTATGGTAAGGATTAATGATGTTCTTATTGTTGAAAATAGGAATTATGTGCCCGTAGATTTTATTGTTCTTGATATAGATTGTAATCCTACATGTCCTATTATTCTTGGTAGACCTTTCCTTAGAACGATTGGTGCAATTATTGATATGAAAGAAGGAAATATTGGATTCCAATTTCTATTAAGGAAAGGCATGGACCACTTTCCTAGGAAGAAAATCAAATTACCTTATGAATCTATTATGAGAGTCACTTATGGATTGCATACCAAAGATGATAATACCTAGATCTATTCTTGCTTTTATGCCTAGCTAGGGGCGTTAAACGATAGCGCTTGTTGGGAGGCAACCCAATTTTATTTTTGTTTCTTGCTTTTTGTTTCTGTTTAGTAATAAATAATTCATATAGCCTCAGGTTAGATGTGGTTTTATGTTTTAATTAGTGTTTGTGCCAAGTAGAACCTTTGGGAAGACTTGGGTGAAGTCTTTATGATCTTGCTGTAAAAAATAGAAACTTTAGTGCTCACGAGATTAGCTGCCATTGTTTACTGGGGAGTGCTTTTAGGTTGATTCGTTTTGAAGATGATTAATAGACAAATTCATCACGTCCACCAATTTATTTTAGAATTTTGTGAGTTCCAGAAGTATTCGAAAGTTACATATTACTATAGACTGTTCTGTTTTTGACAGATTCTGTTTTTCGTGTGTTGTTTGCTTATTTTGATGAATCTATGGCTAGTATCGGGGGTATGAACCATAGAGAAGTTGGAATACATTAGGTTTAACACCAATATAAATAAAGAATGTGTTAATTACTTACCTTAAAGTGGTGGTTTGCTTTCTTGCACTAATGGAGCTCATGAGATTTTCTGTTAAGTTTTGTGTTGTGAAGTTTTCAAGTTTTGGGTAAAGATTTGATGGATTGTGGAATAAAGAGTGGCATGAGCCTAAGCCTGGGGATTTCCAATGCACCCCAAGGTAAAATTCAAGTACAACCAAAAGCCTAAGCTTGGGGATGCCCCGGAAGGCATTCCCTCTTTCGTCTTCGTTCATCGGTAACTTTACTTGAGGCTATATTTTTATTCACCACATTATATGTGTTTTTCTTGGAGCATATTGTATGATTTGAGTCTTTGCTTTTTAGTTTACCACAATCATCCTTGCTGTACACACCTTTTGGGAGAGACACACATGAATAGGAATTTATTAGAATACTCTACGTGCCTCACTTGTATCTTTTGAGCTAGATAATTTTGCTCTATCGCTTCACTTATATCTTTTAGAGCACGGTGGTGGTTTTATTTTATAAAAATTATTAATTCCCTCATGCTTCACTTATATTTTTGAGAGTCTTTTAGAACAGCATGGTAGTTTGCTTTGGCTATAAAATTAGTCCTAATATGATAGGCATCCAAGATTGGTATAATAAAAACTTTCATAAAAAGTGCATTGAATACTATGAGAAGTTTGATACTTGATGATTGTTTTGAGATATGAAGATGGTAATATTAGAGTTGTGCTAGTTGAGTAGTTGTGAATTTGAAAAATACTTGTGTTAAAGTTTGCAAGTCCCGTAGCATGCACGTATGGTGAACGTTAGGTAGCATTCCACATCAAAAATTCAGTTTTTATCATTTATCTACTCGAGGACGAGCAGGAATTAAGCTTGGGGATGCTTGATACGTCTCCAACGTATCTATAATTTTTGATTGTTCCATGCTATTACATTATCTGTTTTGGATGTTTAATGGGCTTTATTATACACTTTTATATTATTTTTGGGACTAACCTATTAACCTGAGGCCCAGCCCGAATTGTTGTTTTTTTGCCTATTTCAGTGTTTCGCAGAAAAGGAATATCAAACGGAGTCCAAACGGAGTGAAACCTTCGGGAGAGATATTTTTGGAACAAACACAATCCAGGAGACTTGGAGTGGACGTCAAGAAAGAAACAAGGCGGTCACGAGGCAGGGATGCGCGCCCAGGGGGGTAGGCGCGTCCCCCACCCTCGTGGGCCCCTCATGGCTCCCCTGTCCGACTTCCTTCGCCTATATATATCCATATACCCTGAAAACATCTAGGAGCACCACGAAACCCTATTTCCACCGCCGCAACCTTCTGTACCCGTGTGATCCCATCTTGGGGCCTTTTCTGATGCTCCGTCGGAGGGGGAATCGATCATGGAGGGCTTCTACATCAACACCATAGCCTCTCTGATGATGTGTGAGTAGTTTACCACAGACCTTCGGGTCCATAGTTATTAGCTAGATGGCGTCTTCTCTCTCTTTGATTCTCAATACAATGTTCTCCTCGATCTTCTTGGAGATCTATTCGATGTAACTCTTTTTGCGGTGTGTTCGTCGAGATCCGATGAATTGTGGGTTTATGGTCAAGTTTATCTATGAACAATATTTGAATCTCCTCTGAATTCTTATATGTATGATTGGTTATCTTTGCAAGTCTCTTCGAATTATCAGTTTGGTTTGGCCTACTAGATTGATCATTCTTGCAATGGGAGAAGTGCTTAGCTTTGGGTTCAATTTTGCGGTGTCCTTTCCCAGTGACAGCAGGGGCAGCAATGCACGTATTGTATTGTTGCCATCGAGGATAAAAAGATGGGGTTTATATCATATTGCTTGAGTTTATCCCTCTACATCATGTCATACTTGGCTAATGCGTTACTCCGTTCTTATGAACTTAATACTCTAAATGCATGCTAGATAGCAGTCAATGTGTGGAGTAATAGTAGTAGATGCAGAATCGTTTCGATCTACTTGTTGCGGACGTGATGCCTATATACATGATCATGCCTAGATATTCTCATAACTATGCACTTTTCTATCAATTGCTCGACAGTAATTTGTTCACCCACCGTAATACTTATGCTATCTTGAGAGAAGCAACTAGTGAAACCTATGGCCCCCGGGTCTATTTTCCATCATATAAGTTTCTGATCTATTTTATTTTGCAATCTTTAATTTCCCATCTATATCATAAAAATACCAAAAATATTTATCTTATTATTATCTCTTTCAGATCTCACTTTCGCAAGTGGCCATGAAGGGATTGACAGCCCATTTATCGTGTTGGTTG
Source organism: Triticum aestivum (assembly GCF_018294505.1). Classification (NCBI taxonomy): domain Eukaryota; kingdom Viridiplantae; phylum Streptophyta; class Magnoliopsida; order Poales; family Poaceae; genus Triticum; species Triticum aestivum. The sequence goes on from NC_057807.1 coordinate 42,119,226, forward strand.
CGAGGTTCTTGTTTGTTTGTGTAGGTACAAGGCGACTTGTGTGTAACTTCCTACTAGATTGATACATTGGTTCTCAAAAACTAAGGAAAATACTTACGCTACTTTACTGCATCACCCTTTTCTCTTCAAGGGAAAACGAATGCAGTGCTCAAGAGGCAGCAGCGGCCCAATATCGCGAGCTGACGTCCGAACCCGCATTGCCCTACAGCGTCAGGACATGACGCCTTTCACTAAGCTTGGGTCCACCCATCCGGATATGAACAGATGGGAAGAGTGCACTGCTTAAAAACAATGTGTCTGTTTAGTTACTTGTTTACTTTCTATACGACGAAACTTTGAATCTCTCAGTACGACGAAACTATTAGATGTATGGTGTCGCGCTCTAGTTAATTACTTTCGATACGATGAAATTTGTTAACTATGTTTACTATATATGTTGCTTGTATTTCATAACTGTTTCGTTGATTTCGATTCATGATATATATCTAATAGTTTCGTGTGTGTGTGTGTGTCTATATATATATATATATATATATATATATATATATATATATACTGACAGGTATATAGATCAACCATGGTGAGGAAATGGTATGTCGTGTATGTAGGGCATCTTTCGGGTGTGTATGATGAGTGGCCAGAGTGTCAGGCCCAAGTCTCTGGCTTCTCCGGCGGAAGCCAGAAAGGGTTTTATAGCAGAGCGGAAGCCGAATCTAATTACTTGAAATTCATAGCACAATAGAGGATTCAGAACCAGCGCCGCTTCAAAAACTACTACATAATACCGCTTTTGATCATCGTGATCGCTCTTATCTTCTATGCGGTCATATCATAGTCTACATAGATGCTGAAACATGAGTATGTGACCATGTAGTTGCATGTATTGGGAACTTGTAATGACTTGTAATGCTATTTCGATACATGTGTTCGACCATGATTGATGATGATGAGATACTTGAGACATGTCGAGACTTCTAATAACTTTGGCTCATCGATGACTCACTTGCTTTTCAATGAATATGCATGTTATTGTATAAACGGTGGATCTGTTTAAATGTGTACAGAGCCAAAATGCAAAAAAAAACTACAAAAGTTAGCAGTGGCGTGGGGGTAAAGATTATCAGTAGCACTCAAGTAATAGTAGCGCTGGCTAGCTACACGCGATGTAGATAATTTTCAGTGGCGCTGGGCCAAACAAGCGCTACTGCTAAAAAATAGTTGTAGTGCCGTAGCAGTAGCGCGTCTGCCCATGCTACTAATAGCAAAAAAACAACACTACTGGTAAGGGTTTTCCTAATAGTGTGTCAGTCCACCGGCGGGGTGGTCGCCTTTTATAGCCGCAGCGGGGGCGGCGAGAGGCTGCATGCCGGGCGACGCGTGGCGGTAGAGGGTGGGACGCGTGTCGCGGCGCCTTCACTGCGCCGCCCGTGAGGCATCAATGGAGGCTGACCGGCGCGGCAGCCTTCGCATTGATTTCCGCGGGAACCGAGACGATGAGGGCGACGAAGCGGCGTCTCGCTGAGTCGGCGGGCCCATCCTGCTTCGCGCCAAAACTGCTCGCCCCGGCGCCCCCGGGCGCCCCCTAGCGTGCCGGGTTCGGTCTGGATCCGCCGGCGCCAGTTTCAGTCCAAACCGACGAAAAACGGGCTCCTATGGGTGTGACTGGTTCGATTTTTGGACGATGGCGTGGAAAAATTGTCTGGGGGGAGGGCTGTTGGGGGTGCGGCTCGAGATGCTCTTAAGATGCTCTTACTTCATTGGAGGGAGTCTTTCGCCGGCAATTTGGTCAATGCCGGCGGGCTGCCGGCTTCGCTGGACCATCGTGGAAACTTCCTTTGACTGTGACTGGCTAACGGTGCCATGTTTGTTTATGGAACAATAGCAATCGGAATTTGGGTTTAAACACTACATGTCCCCTACTCCAGCTCCAGGGTTAGCAGAATTTATCATTTGCTCATTGGTGGCTCTCATCTCACACGAACATACACACACACACAGAGAAAACCATCCATCCATGGACATACCTATCTCTGCTCCACTCGCTTTTGCAGGAAAGTATGTGGCCACTCCGGCTATATCTTTCTTGGTCGGCAAGGCTTTCGGCTACCGGCTCAGATTCTCTAACTTGCTTATAGCAAGTCAGAGGCAGCCTTGAGGCAGCTGGATGCCGTTTCTTTTCCATCGTGTCCCCCCTGCTCTATTTCATGTTTCCTTCCCTCACACAACACAGTTCAGCCAGGCCAGCCCACATAAGCGACAAGGGAGGCCCATTCGGGAGCAAACAGCCCAGCTGCAGCGACAAGTGCATCTATGGACAGTTAACTGAATGTAAATAGCAGAATAGAACATAACATATTCAGACTGGATAGAAACCTGTAAAAATACTCCGTTTTCAACCAGAATTCAACCAAAATCAACCAGAATACAAACATTAGTCATGATACAAATAACCATAATAACCTCCAACAAAATATAGTACTAGAGATGCAGGTTCTACACAAAAGAACACCATTTTGCAGTGTTTGTCACAAATTTCTTCAAGCTGAACATATTCAGGCCAAAAGAAGAAGATGGACTATCTTATTCTTGTCATGAAATAGGAACCTAAAGAAGATCTCCAAAATTCATATCATCAATTCCATTAGAACCCTGGAAAGAAAGAGGATCAAAATGAAACGTTGGAATAGAATAGTAGTTTAGAGAAGATACAACAACATTTAAAGTACCATTAGCAAGTCTGTGTAGCTCCTGAATGCATTGCTGGCATTATTGGCATTTTCAGTTGTTGCTTGAGTTTCTCCACCAACTTGATTCTCTTTCTCTTGCTGCTGCACAAAGAAACCCAACAAATTTATATATGATGTAGTAATAAATAAGTACACTTAATTGCAAGAATTTTCAGCAACATACGCTAGATTCCTTTGGGTCTTTCTTTTTGTACTTGCGTGTCTTCTCGATCCAAGGTTTATGTCTCCTTGAACTTTTCGGTTGAACCTCTTTTTTCTTGAGGCGTGCAGAACTAAGCAAACCCTCATCTTGTTGAACATTAGGCTGCACATTAGAGGATTCACTCAAAATACTTTTAGATATCCTCAGTTTTTCCCGTACTTGCTTGGCAAGGATGTCCAATGCATTGTCCACCAACAAGATACATTTCGGATCGCTTGCGGCTTCACTTGCAAAATCATGAAATTTGTGAGAAACAAACTTGTACCGCAACATAGCATCTAATTTTGGATCTTCAATTATATCCCTTCCTTTGGTATCTTGTATAGTTCCAGATTTTGCTTCTCGGGTCCATCTCTTTAAGGCTTTGTTCGGTTACACCTCTTCCCACAGGGATTGGAGGGGATTTGGGGAGGATTTGACTTGTAGGAGATCTAAACCCCCCTCAATCCCTGCCAAACCTCTTCAATTCCCTGTGAACCGAACGCAGCCTAAAAGATAATGGTTTGGCAATAACTTGATATTCATCAAGTCAAGAACTTTTAAAGCATGCGCACACAATACTCCGGTCCTTTTAAACTGAAAACAGCTACAAGAAGCCGTTTGCTCCAAAGGATCACCGACAACTATGCGCTCTAGTTCGGAACTCAAAACACCATTAGCCCTCACAATTGTAACAGCATATGTATTATCTCCATCCAATGCTCTACTACATGCAGCCATGGATCTTCTATATTCAGATTTGAATGCTTCAAATATGATCTTAAACTGAAAACAGCTACAAGAAGCCATTATCTCTTAATTTGAAGACATGAACTCAATAATTACTGCAGGAATCATGAACAAATACAAGTAAGAAAATTTCCAATTTGTGAAGAAAATACAAGACAAAGAGGGGAGATTTGTGGTTGCTACCTATAATCTGGAAGGAGGAGGAGGAGGAACGATGGCTGGAATCGATCGCCAGAAGTTTTCCTCGATCGGCCAGCTGATTTCCTTGGAGTTGCCGCAGCGATCGCCCAAAGCTGAGACAGCGCGCGACAGAGCAGCGCAGCACACGTTTCCCCGCCAAAATCCTCTCGTGCTCCCGCCTGAAGTTTTGTTTTCCCTCCACTGTGTTGAAGTAGGCCTTTAGGTGGGCTATGAAATCTGGGCTGGGCTGCTTATTTTAGGCTGAGTGAGGGATCGAAAGAAGCAGCCGACCGATCGAGAACGAGCGGCATCTGGCGTGCGCTGGGCTGCCTCTGACTTGCTATAAGCAAGTTAGAGAATCTGAGCCGTTCAGCTACATCAACGAATACTTCAAATCCGAAAACATGGGTGAGTTGAAGAACCGGCTCCTGCTGGCCATGCCACACATCCAAGCGGTGTTTGATGTCGTCAAGCCGGAACTTGTCAGGGAGCAAAGCAGCGCTCCAGAGGCGTGGCTCTGGCAGCTCAGTGATGTGGTCAAGGCTGCAGAGGACGCCATCGACGAGCTTGAATACTACGAGCTCGAGGCCAAGGCCAAGGACCGAAAGGTTAGTGAGTGGGGTTCTCCCTTTGATAGGATGAACCACAAGCTTGTTAGATCTGTTCAGATTGGACCTGTTTTCAACAAGACTCACAAGAAATTTACTCATGGTGACACCGTCAAGAGATTGATGAAATTTGTGCATGAATAAGACAAGGCCGCTGCAGGTGTGGTCAGTTTCCTCACTCTCACAGACCATCTCAGTGGGCGCTCTTCTAGCAGCCAACAACAAGTGCCGAAGCTGGTGAAAAATGATCGCCAGACGGGTTCGGCATTAAGTGCAACCAAATTTGTTGGACGAGAAAAGGAGAAAGAAAAGATCATTGGATGGTTGATGAACACGCCAGTTCAATTAGCAGAAACTGAGACTGGGGTGACAATGATGAACAATATTCCCATTATTTCAGTGGTCGGTCATGGTGGCATGGGGAAGACTACTTTGGCTCAGAGTATATGCGAACAAGATGAGGTACGGAAGCATCTTAAGATCATTTGGATTACTGTGTCTGCTAGCTTTGATGCAACATCAGTGACAAGTAAAATACTGGAATGTGTTGCAGGCGCAAAACCAAACACTGATAATTTGGAACCACTACAACAGTATCTCAAAGAGAAACTCAAGTCTATTAAGTTTTTGCTAGTTTTAGATGACGTTTGGGAAGATAAGAAAAGAGATGAATGGGAGAAGTTATTTGCTCCTATGAGAAAACTGAACACCGCTGAGAGCAAAATTTTGTTGACAACCCGAATGCAATCTGTAGCGGACATGGCAGCAATAGTGATGGGAGTCAAAATGGATCAGTGTTTGACATTAAAAGGATTGGAAGAAGATGAAAATCTTGAGCTCTTCATTCATCATGCTTTTTCCAGGTTGAATCCGGGAGACCATGTATATGCAAAATTAATTGGAGAACGAATTTCAAAGAAACTAAGAGGGTGTCCATTGGTAACAAAGGTTGTCGGGGAGCATTTGCAAGATAACATATCACTTGAATACTGGAGCAGATTCTTGCATCAAAGACTAGAACATTTCAAAGGAGCCGAAGAGGACATTATGAAGGTTCTTAGATTAAGCTACTACCACCTGCCAACAGAGCTACAAATTTGCTTTCGATATTGTTGCATCTTTCCGCAAGACTATGAATTTGAAAAGAAAGAACTAGTGCAATTGTGGATTGGTTCAGGATTGATCTCAGAGTTTGCAAGTGACACTCAAACTTTGGAGGTTACTGCAGAATTGTTCTTGTCTCAGCTAACTAGAAAGTCATTTTTTGATCTGAAATCCAAATCTTGTGCTTTGAAACAAGAAAGTTATGTAATGCATGATTTGATGCATGAATTAGCAAAGAATGTGTCCATTGGTGAATGTGCAAAAATAGATGATCCTGTCAAGCTTAAAGATGAAAAGGATACACTCCGTCACCTATGCATTGTCAATATTCATAGTTTCTCTGCTGATGAGATCAAAAGATTCCCGCAGTTTAAGAATCTGCGCACTATTATCATTTATAATGAGTGCGAGGTTGGAAATGACGTTGTTTGTGCAGTTGAAATGGTTGTTGAGAGCTCAAAATCGTTGCGTCTATTTCATTCAGAATTGAGAAACACATTCTCTTTTGCTGACAAATTTGCTAGCCTGAAACATCTTCGTTATATCTACTTGCATCAAATATCACCAGACACAATATGTGGGGTTGCCAAACTATATCACTTGATGGTACTTCGATGTGGTATGGGTTTGGAGACTGAAACATATGAAGTGAGATACTTAGGAAACCTTGAACGCTTGAGATACGTATCATATGGAGTGCATGGATTTGGTTGTTTCGGCATAAGCAGGCTCACTTCTCTTTAGGAATTACATGACTACCAGGTAGGAGGAAGAATATGCAATGAAATAAGTGCAATTGGGAGCTTAAGAGATCTCCGTGAATTGGGTGTTCAGGGTCTTGAGAATGTTAGGAATTATGAAGAAGCTAAGAATGCCAAGTTGAAGGAGAAACAACATCTTGACGAGTTATGTCTAGAGTGGTCGAAATCTGAGCAAATCATGACAGATGGCTTGATTCTTGACCACCTTGAGCCACATGCTAATATAAAGGTATTGCAAATTCAGGGTTATGAGGGTCCCAGGGTTCCATTTTGGATTGAGAATCGCTCTGTCAAAAACCTGGTATCTCTCAGGTTGATAAGCTGTATAAATTGGGAATACCTTCCCTCTCTCGGTGAGTTAGAATTGTTGAAGCTTCTAATGTTGGACCACCTTCCTAAGCTACGGCAGATTGGCCGACCATCTGATATGTCCAGTAACTCCATGGAGTTGTTGTTACCTCAGAGCCTTGATACTTTGGTAGTAATTGAGTGCCGAAAATTGAGGGAATTACCTATTCTACCTCCAAGCCTAGTATCATTGCAAATACGACATGTTTGGCTGACCAAACTTCCTATGATTGGCAAGATATCAAGTGAGAGCATTGAGTCCAAATCATCTAAGTTGACAGAGATAATTATCACCGGCTGTCCATGTTTAACTTCGCTGGAAGGGAGCCTTTTGGAGCAAAAACTATACATGGGAGCTCTCCGTGTCCTAAAAGTTGATGATTGTATACATCTGGAGTCTGCGTCCATACCATTTGAAGAAATGAAAGAACTTAAGGAGCTGAAAGTAAAGACATGTCCAAAGTTGAGGACGACGAGAGATGCAAGAGATAAGCTCGTGCCGCCATTGTCACTCCGGGAATTAACAATTGCCCAGTGCAGTGATCTGGAACTTTCACTACTTGGGTCACTACAGCTGCTCGCCAACTTATCTCGGCTGGAGCTGGAGAACTGCTCGAGCCTGGTATCTCTCCCCTCCATGGAAGTGTTCAAGAGTCTCAGATCCCTGCGGATCATTTACATAGATGGATGCGAGAACCTCTCATCCTTGGGAGGACTCGGCTCACTTCCATTCCTCATCTGGTTAAGTATCGTCGGGTGCAGTAAACTCACGGAGGCTGTTGGGACCTCACTAACTCGAGTTGCATCTGGTTTTGGTTCTGGTGGTGAGGAAGAGCATCTGGTGGAGCCCGGCAGCTCACTGCAGATATGTTCTCTTAAAATTGATTTGCCATCCTTGCTGCTTCTTGAGCCGCTCAAGAGTCTGTGCCACACTGAATATTTAGACATTAGTAATGGGTCAGAGATGGAGAGCTTACCTGAACAATGGCTGGTACAGAACCGCACATCCCTCCAAGGCCTGGATATAACCAAAGCAGATTCCTTGAGATCGCTCCCACCGAGCATGCAAGACCTCTGCTCTCTCAAGGAACTATGGCTATTTGGTGCTGGGCAACTCCGGTCACTTCCATATCTGCCCTCCTCCTTGAAAAAGCTGAACATCACGGGATGTCATCCAGAGCTGGAGAAGGAGATCATAACACATGGAAGCCCTGAATGGAACAAGATCTCCCACATCCCTTATGCGACAATAGGTAGCTCCACTTTCCACTCTCCCGTCCTCACTTGCTTAATTTACTGCTTGGATCTCTGTACTTCTGGAACCTACTGATATCTCACTGCAAACCAATGATAGGAGCTTGGTATTTCGTCATGGACAAGAAATTCAGGGAAGGGGCTTTGATCCAACTAAGGTAATTAACAATCTCATGAGAAAGATAGTCTGACGCTTCCTCTTTCTTCCCCTGAATAATGGTTAGTGTGTAAAAGGAATATGGATATTAGTTTGACCTGTTTCTCTGAATAATGTTGCTTCTTGATATCATCTCTATGTCTTGCCTTAATAAATATGAAGTCTGTTTCGCTTGAATGCATGAACAATGTGCACTGTCAAAGTCTTTTTTTTTGTTTTGTTTCTTTTTTCCAAACTGTGTAACCCATTTTTCATTAG
>NC_057807.1:42127806-42136529 GCF_018294505.1 Triticum aestivum
TCCACCAAAACATATCCATGTACAGTGTCCAACACGTAGGAAAACCTTTGAGCACCATTTTTATTGCCACAGCAATCACGCTGCTGAAGTGTACCCATCCTTATTTCTATCTTTGGATATGGTTACATTTATACTCCCTCCGCTTTAGTAATCCAAACGCTCTTGTATTTCTTTATGAAGAGAGTAGTATGTAACACTCCAACTGCGTGTTATTGTTAAAATACAAGTTATGTTCCTTTGTCGCAAAGAAATACTCGTATCTTTGTTCCTGAAAACTGAAACTTCTTTTTTTGGTTATCAGTGACAGTGACCACAATAGACTTGTGTCCGAGTCGTGGCTGCACTAGTGGAAGAAACGGTTCTATGTCAAGAATGCTTCCTATCCCAAGCCTGTTGTTGCTAAAAAAAAATGCTGACAAGAAGCTTCAGACAGTGCCATCTGAAAGGTTTTCAGACTCTTAATTTACTTCAAGTTGTCTCCTTGTTCATCAGACATTTCGGCTTGTCTTTCTGACAAGATCACGAGATGCCATGTTTTGCCGGATGATACTCACTAAATGCAAGGCTACGAGGGAAAGAGAAACTGACGTTAAGCTCAATTCAGTTATGCGTGTACAAAATGGAGCCAAGAAATTGGAATTTGGAGTTTGTAAAAGGAACATGGTAGAATTTATGTTGGGCTCTTGTACCCGGGTGAGTCTCTTGATTAGAGGTTTGCGCGTCAGTCGTCTGAATGGTAGTAAACTTGCGTGCTGTGACAACTCTTGTAGTTAAGCTGGGTGAGCTGATTAATGAGCAACTACAAGAGTTGTGTACATGGGTATGCTACCTAACTGAGACAGATATATTGTTTGTGACGTGTAATAGTGTTTGTAAATTTACAAAATGTTCACAAAAATCTAAAAAATTCACGGGTTTTTGTAAAATGCTCACAATTTTGAAGAAACATTTGATCTGAAAAAATGTTTAAGAATTAAAATAATGTTTCTGAATTTCACAAATATTCATGAATTGCAAAATAAAAATAAAACAAATATAAAAACAGACAGGAAAATAAAACATGAAAAAAAACAGATTTTTTTATTTTTTTAAAAAAGGAGGATGACCCCCGGCCTCCGCATCTGGGCGATGCATACGGCCACTTGAAAAAAAAACGAAACATTCCCGAAATCGAAAGGACCAACCAAATACCGCCCACCCCTAAAAAACAATCAAATGCCACACTTGGGGATCCATGTTTGCTCACCCGTCTTCGCAGTACACACGGAATGTGAATTACAATAATAAGCTTTGAGAGAAAAAACAGAATAAATTCCAAACCAAACTATGGCGCAACAAAGCATGAGTCATCCTCTAGTTGTTGACTTGTTGTACATGGCTGATGGCCCTCTGGAGTGCATTCGCGATGATATATTTCATAGTGGCCGACTATAGCTGGCCAGTTTTGCCTAAAAAAAAGACTATAGCTGGCCAGTTCTTTTTTTTGTGGGAAACTATAGCTGGCCAGTTGGGTCGAATCTCATGAGCCGGGCCCTTAGTACACATGCTTGACCCGTGATATGTCTGGCTCGGCACGCGGCTAAATGGGTCGTGCCTGGCCCATGACACGCATGGGCTATGCTTGGACTCCTGGGCGAGACCCACATTCCGCGTGCCAGCACAACACAATCCGTTTGTTTTTTTATAATTGGTTTTTTATTTTTGTTGATATATAGATCCAAAAAACAAACCAAATTCTAAAAAACAGCCCAAATTGACCTAAAAGCACGCGTGTTGGGTCAGGCCGGCACATTTACTTTATGTGATGTGTCGGCCTTGAGACGGAGCACGCAGGGCTATCATGACACGACGCGTAAATGTGTCGTGGTGGGCCATGTCATGGCATGCACGTTTAAGCGTGGGTCGGGCTGTGCTATGTCGTCCCAGATGGCCAGGTCTATAACAACCAACCCTATTCAGCGTGCAGGTTGATGGTTAGCGACCTGGAGTGTAACACCCCCCCCCCACCCCCACCCCGGCCCTGCGCGCTCTCCTACAAAGTACACATTTTGGGCCGACCCAACTAGCTCATTTTCGTTTTTTTCTTTTGTTTTTATTTTTGTTATTTTCATCCTTTTTTCATTTATTCTCTTTCTGTTTTTCATCTTAGTTTTTCTACTTTATTGTTCAATTTCCTTTCCTTTCCATTTTCCCTTTTCTTTTTATTTACATTTCATTTTTCTGTTTTCCATTTGCATACATATTTTCAAATTCCTTAACTTTTCTGGAACCTGTGAACATTTTTTAGTTTTGCAAACATTTTTTAATGAAATTGTGAACATTTTTTATAAATTCGTGAACATTTCCTTAATTGTTAACATTTTTTAAAACTCGTGAACATTTTTTGAATCAACGAACATTTTCCGAATCAAAGATCATTTTTAAAATCTAGGAACAATTTTTTAAATTCATGAACATTTTTTTTTGACAAACATTTTCTCAAAATACATGAATATTTTGTTTGAATTGATGAACTTGTTTTGAAGTTCACAATCATTAGTTGATTTGTATGAACTTTTTTCAAAACTATTGAATAGTTTTTGAATTCGTTAATATTTTGATCAAGTTCATGAGAATTTTTAATGCAACATTTAAAAAAAATCACAAACATTTTTTGAAGCCACGAATTTTTTATGATTTCCTGAACATTTTTTCAAAACTCAATTTTTTTTGAATGAGCTTTTTTGAAATCATGCATTGTTTTAAAGAAGAAAAACAAAAACAGAAAATAAAAAAATAGAAAAACGAAATGGAAAAAATAGGGTGCATCATGCCCCGCGTATTGGCTGCCCCAAAAGGGCGCACTGACTCGATTGTCGGCGCTAGCGCACCAAATAGGAGCTCGGTCCATTTCATTCGGATGATTTCTTGCTCTCGTAAGCCATCTGTTGTGTGCGCCTCCTCCTCCCCCCTTATCTTCCGGTGCATCTCTCGACTCCACACGACTTTTCTCTGTTTTCCTTTTCCCCATTCATCAGTACTAGAGGAGAGGCCTAGGGTCCCATGGGGAGCACCACGCCCACACTAGGAACAGTGAGGGGCGCTGTCGACGACAAATGATGCTACTCTATCCCCGAGACCATCGATGTTGCAATGATAGGGGTGAACATCCGCTGTTGTGTGCACCCTCACCATGGCCGCTATTGTTGCATTCTCGCCATGCCCAAAAGAGGGGGCGACACTGGCACCGGAATGATGCGGTTGCAGCAAGGTTGGGGGAGGGCGACTCCGGGCACCACACATGAAAGGCTCACGCTCGCCACTGTCACTCCCACGCTGCAACCCATGCGTTTTGCAGCAACACCATTGTTGTGACGGGGTATCTCCCTCAACTCCCATTGCAATGGAGCTTCACCCATGTGCCGACGATGCTGCGTTGGAGCTTCGTCGCGCTGTCGGGGCTGCAATGAAGTGTCGCCCGAGCTGCAATGGAGCGCCAGTGGTGCTTCAATGGAGCTTCACCGACGCATCACCCAGAAACCTCCCTCAGCTTTGGTTGCAATGGAGCTTCACCAGCGTGCCATTGATGCTGCGTTGGAGCTTCATCGGGCTGCCAGAGCTACAATGAGGGTCGCTCGAGGCTGCAATGGAGCGTCAGTTGTGCTTCAATAAAGCTTCGTCGACGCATCGCCGGATCATTAGGCTGCAATGGAGCTTCACCAACACCGTCAGTCCTACGTTGCAGCTTTGTCCCGCAGCTGGGGGTTGCAATGGAGCTTCGTCGGGGAGGAGGGGGTGTGGGCGGTTGTGCTCGATGTTGCCGTGGACAGCACCACCCGACTCCGGGGATTTCATGATTTCCCCACTTTACATGGGGTTTGATGATTTACCCTTTTTCGAAAAAACTTCCAATCTATTCATCTCCAATCATGCCAGTACAACGAATACCAGAAATAAAAATTACATCCAGATTCGTAGACCACCTAGCGACGACTACAAGCACTGAAGCGAGCCGAAGGCGCGCCGCCGTCATCGCCCCTCCATCGCCGGAGCCGGGCACAACTTGTTGTAGTAGACAGTCGGAAAGTCGTCGTGCTAAGGCCCAATAGGACCAGCACCCCAGAACAGCAACCCGCCGCCGATAAAAATAACGTAGATCGGAAGGGTCCAAAGCGAAGACACACGAACGTAGACGAACAACGACGAGATCCGAGCAAATCCACCAAAGATAGATCTGCCCTTTGATTTCTCAATGACAGTGGCCCTGTGTCCCACCTGGTAGCCTCTCAGGGGGGCAAATTATCGAATGGAGAAGTAAAGTTGGCGTCACCAAATCCCGCCTGTGACATGAGCACCGGGTGGGGGACCCACCGGTCAGCTTACCTTAGCTCCCACTCGGCCCACGCGCTCTTCGCATGCATTCTCATGTCCTGACACCGTGAGGTGTACGGAGCCCGGGTGTAGATGCGCGTTGGCTTTGGCTCTAGCAAAAACCGAAGGGCTCGACCGCTCGAGCGATTAGCACCGAGAGAGGGACCCACCGGTCAGTTTTCCCATCTAGCTTAGCAGTCCACGCGCTCCTCGCACCGCAAGTTCTCCCACGATCCCGGCGGCCCCCAAGGTGTACGCCGAGCGGCCCTCCGGCTTCGGTGATGGTGGCGAGGCAGTGGCGCCATCTGCGCGAGGCCCTGGAGGAGACCGGCGACACGGGGGCGACGCTGGGCCGGTGGATGCGCGAGCGCCTCCTCCAGCAGGGGCGACTCTGGGCCGACGAGCTCGGCGGCCTCTCCGCCGGCTAGCTGCACCGCCGCACCATCCGGAGAGAACGGAAGACCGAGGAGTCCGCCGGCAGCGCGCAGGCAAGTACTCAGTTAATAAACCGTTCGATCCAATTTTTGTTTTGGATTCGGCATTGACCAATCGAGCTCAAATGCGAACACTGTACGCAGGAGTCGGTCGCTGGCGACGGCGAAGATGGCGGATCTCGCCGGAAACGGAGGGGGTGGAGCGGGAGATAGAGGCCAAGGCGGAGGGGATGAGGTATGTGCCGGAGCTGCAAACAGTTTGACTGACATCACAAGAAGAGAAGAGGAAAACAAATGTCGCCATCAGTTGATCAGAAATTCAGAATGTTGCTGCCCATTAAGTGGACACGAGAAAGGATGAGAGGAGAGGACCCAACAGAGGATAGATAGGGCGGGCTCCCCCCTCCACACAAGCCAAAACGATCCCTGGCGCCTCATTTTTCATTCCTATTAGCACGCACCGAACCACAAGTTTCAGACAAGAGATATACTGCCGCCATCCTGGACAGGCAAACAAAGCCCTCTCCTCTTGCTTGCGCATCGTATTTTCAGTAGCACAAGCTCAGGGAGAGGGAAGAGAGATGGCGGCGGCAAGCGTCTCCCTGAAGAGCAGCCTCTTCCTGTCTTCCCCTCTATCCGACTTCGGGGGCGCAGCCATCTCCATCTCAGCCCAGGTGATCAAAAGAACACGAGCTTTCTTGATTTGAAGATAAGATGATCAGACTAAAAATGGTTGTGAATTTTCTCTTTGGCAGAATAGGAGAAGGTCATGGCAGCCAAGGGGGGCGAGAATGCAGGTGGCAGCAGCTGCAGACTCCAAGAACATTCTCATCATGGGGGGCACCAGGTTCATCGGTCTCTTCCTCTCCAGGAAACTTGTCCAGGAGGGACACCAGGTCAGTCTGGACACACATTTCTGATCCAAAGAATGGCTCCTTGGGCTAATTATTTTATTATGACCCTTAATGTTTTGAGAGTTTACATGAGGTAAAAAAGATGAATTTTGTCAGGTGACATTGTTCACCAGAGGAAAGGCACCCATAACCCAGCAGTTGCCAGGTGAATCAGATGCAGAGTATGCAGAGTTCTCTTCCAAGGCATGCCGTTTCCTCCTATCCTGTCCTCGTGTCACTTGTTCCGCCTTATTTGCATAACACTCGTGATATTTAGGATGGTTTTTGCGTATAGGTGCTGCATTTGAAAGGTGATAGGAAAGACTTTGATTTCGTGAAGACCAGCCTTGCTGCTAAGGGCTTCAATGTCGTCTATGATATTAATGGTAAACCGGACAGCTCAATATACCTTTTCTTATTAACACAGCAGCGCCGTATTTCATTGATTAAGCACGGAAGTTAGATTACATGGAGTAGTTACAAGCATGTAAGGATCAGCAGTCTAGAAGAAAACTAAGGAGATTCAAGGGTGCTGCCAGTCTATCTTTCGGAACTCGGAGCTTCGCAGCGTAGGGGTCTGCGATGGAGAAATTGGATCGACCAATCTGTTATACTCGGCGAGCACTGAAACTTGGTTAAGGATACTTCTCGGAGTACATCATTCATAGGAGGAACCTTCGGCACGGATATCCCCTCCCGCCTCTCCTTTTCATGCTCATCATGGATTTGCTCTGCTTGCTGGTTTAATCGTGCTCGGTCTGAAGGCATCCTTGTTCCCTTTGGTTCGCGGATGGTTAAGCATAGAACTTTGCTCTATGCCGATGATGCTGTGATTTTTATCCGCCCTGATATTGAAGATGTCAGCATGGTCAGCAGTCTCCTAGATCCCTTTGGCTGGGGGTACTTCAACCATCATCGCCAAGAGCCGCATTTTGCTCATTAGATGCAATCACATTGACCTGAATGCTATCATGCTACAGTATACTAAATAGGATCTTTCTGGTAACACACAAATGTTTGTTCATAACTACTAACCAGGTGCAAATAAGCCTGCCAATTAGTATTACAACACTGGAAGATTGCTTCTGAAATGCAAAATTTCACTTCCCCAACTGAAACTCTCGTCTGATTTCTCCCAAATGTTGTAACTCTTTTGTGTCATGGTGTTTCAGGGCGCGAGGCCACTGAAGTATCCCCCATACTAGAAGCGTTGCCGAACCTGGAACAGTAAGCTGGTTACTTGATCGGATGCAAAGCAAAACGTTTGCAAATTTCAGTGCCCTGAATTATCTGGAATTCTGGTACTATTTTCAGGTTTATCTATTGTTCATCGGCAGGAGTCTACCTTAAATCAGACCTGCTCCCACACTTTGAGGTAATTCCATACCACTCACATGAATGTCAACATAAAGTCGTCACCATTACTGACACGCGGCAAGTGTATACCCATCCATCCGGTAGACCGACGCTGTGGACCCGAAAAGCCGGCACAAGGGAAAGCTGGAGACGGAGAGCCTGCTGGAGACGAGCGGCGTGAACTGGACGTCCATCAGGCCGGTCTATATCTACGGCCCTCTCAACTACAACCCTGTGGAGGAGTGGTTCTTCCACCGGCTCAAGGCCGGTCGCCCGATCCCCATCCCTAATGCTGGGAACCAGATCACCCAGCTCGGCCACGTCAAGGTCAGTGCATTGACATGCCGTGAATTGCTATTGAGTCTGATGTTTTAGAAGCCATCTTCTGTATCTTGTGCTTGGTTTTGCAACAGGATTTGGCGACGGCCTTCATCAAGGTCCTCGACAACCCCAAGGCAAGCAAGCAGGTGTACAACATCTCCGGCAGCAAGTACGTCACCTTTGACGGGCTTGCGCGGGCATGCGCAAAGGTCATATTAACAAGCTGCTCCTCGTTTGCAAGCCACTCTATGTCCATGGGTAATTCGCCTAGTTTCTAACTATACATCATTTTCCGCTTGGTGTTTGATATGCAATGCAGGCTGGAGGGTTCCCTGAGCCGGAGATCATCCACTACAACCCCAAGGACTTCGATTTCGGCAAGAAGAAGGCCTTCCCCTTCAGAGACCAGGTATTTCTTGATTTCTTCTACATCCTGCTCTGAAAAAGTACAGCTGTTACAGTGTTGCTGTCTGACACTGCGTGATGCAACGATGGCAGCACTTCTTCGCGTCGGTGGAGAAGGCCAGCAAGGACCTCGGGGTTACGCCGGAGTACGACCTCCTTGACGGCTTGACGGACTCGTACAACCTCGACTTCGGCCGCGGGACCTTCAGGAAGGAGGCCGACTTCACCACGGACGACATGATCCTCGGCAAGAAGCTCGTGAGCGTGTGAGCCGATCTGAGGCGTGCATGGACAGACACATGGCTCATGGCACCGCAAAGCGTGTGGCGACTGTGCCTGTGCGGGTGCATATGTAGCACAGGGAAGACGATCTCAGTTTTGGGATATAAGGTTCACTCATCTGATGAAATGTACTGCTGACACCTAATTCTCTCCTCGGGCATTTGGTTTATTTCGGTTCAGTTTATACTGTTTGTGATAATATCGGTTTTTTAAGAACGGAACACGAATTTGATCACTACAGATTTGAAAACCGAACCTAATAATATCAATTAACGGAACCCAAATTTGATCACTAAATTTTTTAAAAATGGACCTAATAGATTGAAATATTCCGTTTAACTGGATTGCCATAGTCACATGCCAATAGAAGAGGAAAGTATAGTTTCCCCACTCAAATCATCACTAATGGATTAATATCCCCCTCAACTTTAAAACCGGATTATTTCCCCTCTAAACTTTGCGAAATTGTATAAATCTCACCCTAAGGTGGTTTTGGACAGAATTAAAGTGGTTTTGATTTAAATTGAAGCTGACTCGCAAATGGTTGGTCATATGACGTAGCTGGCGCCTGCAGCCGCCGGTCCGGCTTCCTACGGGGGGCGAGGCTCGGGGACCGGCGGCGGCGGCCACGTCATATTACCACTCAATTGCCAGTCAGCATCAGTTTAATCAAAATTACTTG
>NC_057807.1:42136844-42187418 GCF_018294505.1 Triticum aestivum
TCCGATTTTAAAGTTGAGGGGGATATTTATCCATTAGTGAGTATTTGAGGGGGGAAAACTATAGTTTCCTCCCAATAGAATATGGACCTCCTATTCCCCAACCCATGCAATGGAAAACGAGGTAACTTGCCTGGCCAAGGTGCGGGGTGGGGCTCCCTTGTTTCTTTTTTAGTTTTAGTTTTTGTTCCTTTGCTTCTTTAAAACAAACTTGGGATTTCACATAGTTTTGTATTTCAAAAAATGTTAAAGAATTCCAAAATGTTCATGATTTAAAAAATGTGCATTTTTTGAATTTGATGAACAGTTATTTGTATTTTGATGAACGAATCATTTTATGAATAATTTTTAAATTTTGGTGAATATTTTTAAAATTTATGAACGTATTTTTAAATGGCTGAGATTTTTTTGAAAGTGGATGAAGATTTTGGAATATGACTAACATTTATTAATATGATGAAAGAACTTTGAATTCAATGAACATTTTCAAAAAAAATGTGCAAGGTAATAAAAAAACGAAAAGGTAAAACAAAATTAAATATAAAAGAAAAACGAAAATTAGAAAAACAAGAAAATGGAAAATGAAAGAAAAACAAAAAAGTAGGTCTGCAAATGTTCCCAAAACTGGGAATAGGGAGCATGCCCTACCTGGGTTGACCCGGATTCAAATAGTGACCATTGGGAGGTGGGGGCGGGGGGTGCGCATTTGATCGAAAAATGTAGACCTACGTGGAGAATAAGAATCCCGAATAGAATACATTGAGGCATTGAGAATGAAGTGGTGCTGACTCTGGGCCTCACTTGCTTCTTGCATGGGAGTAGATGTGCCTTAAAGGTTAGTCGGGCATGTAGAGCAAAAGAAGTTGATAGACATGTATTCAAAACTCAAATGGGTTCCCCTTCGGAAAAAAAACTCAAATGGGCAGCACTAGGCACCGGTCAACTGGCTCCAACCTCGACCATGGTGATTACTATTCGTCGCAAGGGTCGACGGATAGCGAGCAAACGCGCACCCCCGCCCGTGTGAATGGGCCGAAACGTTAGTCTGTTCCGCATTTTTCTGTCTATTTTCTTTCATTCATTTCTTTTTTCTTTGTTACTTTTCCTTTTTCTTCTCAGTTTTTATTTTCATCTTCTGTATTTTAGTTTTTCAAAATAGCAAAAAAAATCGAAAACTTATTTTCAAATCACGTGCAGTTTTGTAATTCATGAATTTTTTTAAAAATCATATACATTTTTAGAATTTTGAACATTTTTTGAATTTGAGAAATTATTTTTGATTCGTAAACATTGTTTTCAAACTTTTGAACATTTTTTCAAAGTCATGAATATTTTTCAAACTCACAAACATATGAACATTTATTTCGGTCACTTATTTTATTACTGGTTTGCTAGTGTTTCAAAGCACAACAAACAAATTAAAATATATTCTTGTAGAAAGGTGTGAAACATCTCTTTCTGCGATACAAATATATGAAGTATATTTTTCACCACAATATATATAAACTATATTTGACCTTATCAATAAATTAATGCTGGTAAAGTTAGCGATATTTATTTTGTTCTTATGATAAACACATCCCACTGAAGATTTGAGGCAGAATTTTATTGATGGTTTTTTTTGGTGCATATTGATAATTGATAATATGCCATATCTCGACATTGTATTTATTATTTTCCAGATTTGCTGTGGAAGCCCATTCGACGTGGGCGGTCCATGGCCACCCCTATGTTTGTGTAGACCGTTTCATAGCTTACATGCATTGTGTCGCTATGTTCGGCCATCTTCGATGTTGTATTGAGCATTTTTTTTCTTGCTGCTATCCGAAATTCTACTTGAAAATTGTTTTCTAACGGAAGTTGTAAGCTGTTAAGGGTCTCAGTTTAAGTCCGAGCAAGTGCCCTCCTCTCTAAAGAGAGAGAGAGAGAGCCCATTAATCGTTCAAGGACTTACATGCAAAATGGGATAGCCCATTCACTATTCAAGGACTTACATGCAAAATGGGATAAGGAAAAGAACCTGGTTCAAAATCCTGTGGGTGTTCGACGGGTTTTTGTGCAGTGCTGCATAAAATAATAACTTTTAATGAGTTTTCATGCAGGGCCATTTATATGCAAAGGCAAGTTAATTAATAATACAAAGAAAAAAATTGGTTTAGCATGGCACAAGCATGCATAGGAAGCTGCCCACGTTCTTGCACATGTACGTGCATGCAATCTTGGTGCAAGTTGGACACATCCTGGCCACATGCACGTAGAGTAGATGTAATAGTCTAGTTTTATACGTGTACGTATTTGAGTATCTACGGCTGGCCGGCAAGGTCGCGTTTATACATACTCGAATACCTGCTCGTTGACATACTCTATATAGGTATATATTCATATTTGCGCCGACAAGCACGTAGATATAGGCCTCTGACCAATATCAGGTAACTAAGATGCTCACGATGCATTGTTTGGTATGCATATGACTTCTTTGCGCACATGAGAAGGGCTTGTGCGGCACATTTGAAAAGTAAAGGAGCCATCGGTGGCTAGCTAGCTAAAATTGGCAATACATACATGGACCAGATTTGGTTACCTTTTCTTATGCAGACTTGTGCGTCAAGAAGAGCAATAAAAAGAAAGCTTTGGCCACGCTCAATCGGGGCTAGTCACCTATAAATACATGAAGAGAGCCGACGTATCGACGGGGGAGAATTGGCCGCAGCCAGCAAGGAGACGCGCCCAAGGCGGCGGCGTCGAGTAGAAGGGACGCGTCGGCAACGAAGTCAGACGCCCCACAAGACGGGTGCGCAGTACACCACGGCATGGAGATGCACTGAAGGAGATGCATGCACGTGCAACAGCCGTGTTCTTTTCTTCTTATATGGTATGTATAGTTTATTCTTAACAGGTTTCAGGGAGGATGCACCCGGAGGAGAAGACAACGGCTCGCGCGACGGAAGTCAGGCGTGCCCACGGAGACAGTGCGTACGTACACATGCGAGAGGATGTGGCAGCGGCAGTGACACCCATCCGAGCTCGACGACGGCGACGGCAACACACGCGAGGCCGAGCTAGCTCACGGCGAGCATGCAGATGGTCGAGGAGACGGAGAAACAGGAGCGTACCAAGCCCCATTGACCAACTTTATTTGTTACTATATGTCTTCTATCTATCAGGTGCTACATAAAAGGGCAAGGCAAGAATAACCAAGTCGGAGTGCCACGCAGCTGAAGGCCATGCATCTGCCAGCAGCAAAGCCATCAACCGGGAGACCATGGAGATGAAGAAAGCTGGGCACTCAGGAGATATGTGCAACGGCTAGTACGTCCTCTTCTTTCTCTATCGTACGTACGTTCTTTTTTCATGTACCAGGTGCAACGGAGGCGGCGCACGACGCGCCCAAAGGAGGTGGCTGCGAACGATGAGACGATCTTCTCGTAGGAGCAGTTGAGGCGGTGGACGACGCGCCCAATGGAGGTGGCCGCGGACAAAGTGACGCTCTTCCCGTACAAGGTGTTGTCGAGGCGGTTGACGACGCGCCCAACGGAGGTGGCCGCGGACGATGCATCGCTCTTCTCGTACCAGGTGCTATCGAGGCGGCGGACGATGCGCCCGACGGTGGTGGCCATGGACGAAGCGTCACTCTTTCTTGTACCAGATACAATGAAGATGGCGGACGACGGCACGGGACAAGGAGACCGCGTCAACAACGCCAGGCCCATTGCCAACATCATCGACCCACTGCCGCAGAGGATTGCAGTGTGGAGCTCGCAAGGAGGATGTAGGTGTGGCGCTCGTTGGGGACGCCATCGACGTCTGCTTCGTCAAGATGGAGCCAGGAGGCGTGGAGGCTAGCAAGGATGTCGCCGCCTTTCCGCGGTGGATGGACGGAGCTTGCTAGGACGACGCATGTCGTCTTCTTCAACAAGCTGGCGTCACGAAGGACGAAGGTGTGGAGACTTGCGAGGATGCCGCCGCCGTGCCGCGTTGGATGGCGACACCGAGCTCGCTAGGACAACATCCATCGTCAACATCAACAAGCTGGTGTTGCGGTGGATGGAGGCGTGGAGCTCGCAAGACGACACCACCGATGTCTACCTCATCAAGACGGAGCCCACGACGCAGGAGTCCATGAAGATGACACACACACCCCCGGTGCTGCCCGCAACACGGATCCCGTGATACGAAGAAGATGGTGCTACGCGATGACACGTCTTCACCGACCCTTACCACGATCATGCAATGTGTTTCCTTTGTCTTGGCGGCCCACCGAATATGGTGTCCAGCCGAGACGAGGTGCACTCTTCATGGCGTACAGGTTTCGGCGTAGGGGCAACGTGCCCTTTGTCTTAGCAGACCACCGAATACGGCGTCTAGCTAGGACGGGGTATCAACCACGCCCTTCCATGATGTCACCTTTCTTCGGCACCGCGATGCTTTGCCCTTGTCTTGTTGGACCACCGAATACGGCGTCCAAACGAGACGAGGTGCACCATTCATTGCATCAGGTCTCGTTTGTCGTACGGGTGGCGTGATCCTTGTCTTAGCAGACCACCAAATACGGCGTCTAGCTAAGACGGGGCATCAACCACGCCCCTCCATGATGTTACCTTTCTTCGGCCCCGCAGCGTGATCCTTGTTTTGCCAGACCACCGAATACAGCGTCTAGGCAAGACGAGGCATCCACCACGCTCCTCTAAGATGTTACCTTCCACGGTCTCGTGAGGCGGAGTCTTTGTCTTCACAGACTGTCGTAACCTCGGCGTCTAGTCGAGACGAGGCACCTACCAAACTGGCATTGCCGATATGAGCGAGCGTTGGTTTTACACCGACGCCGATCTCCATAAGAATACTCCCGTGAGGCGAACCCCTTGCGTACCCCGACGAAACCGCTACATCGTCAAGAAGTCTAAGCAGAGCAGGACCCATGCAACTTCAACACCGACTACATCGCTGTCAAGACCGATGAGGCGCGACGGCGAGGGTGAACGTGGCCGACACAGAGCCATGTTTTGAGCG
The DNA here is from genome assembly GCF_018294505.1 of Triticum aestivum. NCBI lineage: Eukaryota > Viridiplantae > Streptophyta > Magnoliopsida > Poales > Poaceae > Triticum > Triticum aestivum. The sequence continues at coordinate 42,141,849 of NC_057807.1, forward strand.
GCACGTGTACCGACGAGGACACGGGCTTTGCCGTCGCCCACACCACACACACACACCAGCATCATCATGCATGGAGAACGCGAAGCGAAGACGACCACACGGCTTAATCAGAGGTATCTCGCGGAGCAACCCGCGGGAGTAATTAACCGGGAGCTTTTCGAGGCCCCGGGAACCAGGAGACCGCACATCGTCATAGTCATGCAGGCCGCGCTAGTAGGCCACGGAGCGCAATCATTTTTTAGGGAATCTTGTAATTTTGTTCATCCAAAGAGATAAATGAAATACTTGTGTCCCGTATCAGTTTTCTTTGTGTACTATAGTACACTCGCACGCCCGCAACATTTATTTTCCCTTGGAGCGTAGAGAGATAATAATGCAATAACTAATGTTATTTTTTATTATTTCTCGTGTCAAACAGTGGGACTTACGTATAAGTTTTTCCTCCTTTGCAATGAATACCTTTATATGCCCGTGGGTAATTCACCTAGTTTCTAACTATACATCATTTTTAGCTTTGTATTTGATATGCAATGCAGGCTGGAGGGTTCCTTGAGCCGGAGATCATCCACTACAACCCCAAGGACTTCGATCTCGGCAAAAAGAAGGCCTTCCCCTTTAGAGACCAGGTATTTCTTCTACATCGTGCTCTGAAAAAGTACAACTATTACAATGTTGCTGACCGACACTGCACAATGCACCGATGGCAGCATTTCTTCGCCTCGGTGGAGAAAGCCAACAAGGACATCGGGGTTACGCCGGAGTACGACCTCCTCGACGGCTTGACGGACTCGTACAACCTCGACTTTGGCCGCGGGAGCTTCAGGAAGGAGGCTGACTTCACCACGAACGACATGATCCTCGGCAAGAAGCTCGTGAGCGTCTGAGTCCACCTGAGGCGTGCACGGATGGGCACATGGCTCATGGCAGTTCAAAGTGTGTGGCAACTGCGTATGCCGTGTGCATATGTAGCACAGGGAAGACGATCCCAGTTTTGGGATATAGGTTGAGGTTCACTCATCCGATGAAATGTACTGCTGACACCTACTTCTCTCCTTGTGGCATTTGGTTTACTTTAGTTCAATTTATACTGTTTATAATGTTATTGGTTTTCTACTATCCGAACCCAAATTTGTTCACTAAAGACTTGAAAACCGTACCTATTAATATCGGTTTTCTGAGAGCGGAACCCGAATTTGATCACTAAAGATTTGAAAATCGAACCTAATAGATTGAAATATTCCGTTTAACTGGATTACTCATAGTGTCACACTTCGTGTTCTTAACATGCCAATAGAATAGGGACCTCCTATTTCCCGGCCCGTGCCATGAAAGACAAGGTAACACACACACCCTCGCTCTCCCCACGCGTGAACTTGGCCCGGCCCAGGTGCGGGACAGGTCTCCCTTGTTTATTTTTTCGTTTCTGTTTTTATTCTTTTGCTTCTTTTAAATAATTCAAGATTTGAAAAAGATTTGAATTTCAAAAATGTTCATGAACTAAAAAAATGATTAAAAAATGTTCACGATTTCCAACCATGTCATTTTTTGATTTTGATGAACAGTTGTGTATTTTTATGAAGAAATTTTGTTTTTATGAATATTTTAATTTTTTGAACATCATTTTAAATTTGATGAAATTTTTTATTTCAAGAATATTTTTCAAATTTTATGTGTATTTTTTGAATGTATGATCGTATTTTGAAATGTACATTTTTGAAATGGATGAACAATTTTGAGTTTGTTGAACAAATTTTGAATTCAATGATTTTTTTCCAATTTATGAACATTTTGAATTCGATAAACAGAAACTGCTCACAAATATTGGAAATGTTCACGGAAATGAAAAATACAAAAAAGAACAAAAGAAAGGATAAAATAAAACAAAATAAAAACAGAAATGATAAAAAAGAAAACAAAAAATGAAAAATGAAAAATGAAAGAAAAACAAAAAGGCCGGTCTGGGAATGTTACCAAAACTGGAAGTGGGAGCATGCGCTACCATCGGGGGGTGCCCATTTGATCAACAAACGTCGACCTACATGGAGAGTAGGAACCCCGAATAGAATACGTTGAGGCATTGAGAAAGAGGTGTTGCTGACTATGGGCCTCACTTGCTCTTTGCATTGGAGCAGATGTGCCTTAAAAGTCAGTGGGGCATGTAGAGAAAAAGAAGTCGATTGATATTCATGGAAAGCTCAAATGGGCAGCACTAGGCACCTGTTGACTGGCTCTAGCCTCGACCAGGGCGATTCCCATTCCCCCGCGCGGGTCGGGGGACACGGAACAAACGCGCGCCCCCGCCCGCGCGGATGTGCCGGACCATTAGTCTGTTATGCGTTTTTCTATCTATTTTCTTTAATTAATTAATTCTGTTCTCACTTTCCTTTTTCTTCTCTATTTTTTTTGTATTTTCTTTTTCCAAATTCCTAATAAAAACTAAAATTCGTAAACACCTTTTAAAGTCATGTGCAATTTTGAATTCATGAAGGTTTTTGAAAACCATATACATATATTAAATTTTGAACATTTTTTGAATTTGAGAACATTTTTGAAAAATCATGATTTTCTTCAAACTTCTGAACATTTTTTTTGGAAGTCATGAATATTTTTAAAACTAAAAAACATATTGTGATATTCATGGCCGTTATTTGAATTCAAGAACTTTTTTTTAATTTGTGAATATTTATTTCGATCACTTAATTTTGTTACTGGTTTGCCGGTGTTTCAAAGCACACCAAACATATTGAAAGATAACCACTTATTCTTTCTGCGATACTAATATATGAATTTTATTTTTCACCAAAGATATATAAGCTATATCTGATCGTGTATTAATGTGTAGATACTAGTCAATTCATTAATGTTTGTAAAATTAGTGATAATTATTTTGTTCTTATGATAATCATATCCCACTGAAGATCTGAGGCAGAATTTTATTGATGGTTATTTGGTGCATATTGATAATATTCCATATTTTGACATCATATTTATTATTTTCCACATTTAGGACGGATGCCCATTCGATGTGGGCGGTCCATGGCGGCCCCTATGTTTGTTTGGACCGTTTCCATTACATGCGTTGCGTCGCTATGTTCGGCCATCTTCAGTGTTGCATTGAGCATCTTTTTTTTGGTTTATTTCTTGTTGCTATAGGAAGTTCTAGTTACAAACAGTTTTTAGCGGAAGTTCTAAATTGTTAAGGGTCTCAGTTTAAGTCCGAGCAAGGAAAGAGAGCCCATTCGCCCTTCAAGGACTTACATGCACAATAGGATAAGGAAAGGAGCCTGGTTGAAAATCCTGTGGGAGTATGGTGATAAGCCATGTGTAGGGAGGAGTAGTATGTTGGCTTTCATTAAATCCTGTGGGGCCGGCCGTCTTGTAGTTCCGATGCTATGCTTTTATTTGCTCCTTTCCTTTGCGAGCGAAGAAGGCAAAAGTCTCGCAAGTGGTAAATCCTTTTCTTCTCCTCGATGGCAAGCATCAGCAGAGCCTAGGCGCCTGGCATCCAGTTCCATCTCTCGAATACGCCGCTAGCTTGGTGCAGCCGCAATCCAGAGGGGAGGTAGCTTGCTTGGCATGGTCGCCGGCCGCGTCCTTGCCTTCACTCGGAGTCGGAGGTAGCCGGCCATGAGAGCTTCTCCCTCCTCCTCGCCGTGCCTGCATGGCCACGGAGGCAAGGTGGCGTGCGCGGTGGCCGCCTGCCTTGCGCTCGTGACCTTCCTGGTGGTCGCCTTGGATCCCAGGACCGGAGCTTCGTCCTGGTTCCTTTCTTCCTCGTCTTCTCCTCCAGTCGTTCTCTCTTCCTTCTCCTTGCGGCCGACCGCGAGGGGTGGCAGCAATGGAGGCGGTGCCCCTCTGTTGGCGACCTCTAGCTACGCTGCTGCCGGCGGCAAGAACAGCAGCGGCAAGGAGGTGCTCTTCCGTGAGGACGCTGCCGGCGGCGACCCGGTGGCGGCTTCCTTCGTCAAGGCTGACTCCGGCCACGTCGACGGCCCCGTCTCCGTCGCGCCGGCGCCGGCTCCGGTACGGATTTTTTTTTCTCGAGCTTGCCCTCGATCGTCTCTACATAAACTTTAATGAAAAATTAATTCTCGCCTTCCTCGTTTCAAGTTACTTCTGCTGCTGCTGCCGTGTGTGTGAACCGGAACTGGTTTCTGGGTTTCCGTGTCGATTGGGTGCGTGGAAGCCATGCATGCGCGCGACGTTTTCTCACACAGCGGCGTTTCCTGTCGTGGTTTGCCACTGACAACATGGGTTACACCAGTACGCTGTTGAAATCAGTTAATTCCGGGCGGCCGATCTCGCGCCCTCCCTCGGGTGCGGTGCTGTTTCTCTCGCCACGTGCCTCCCCGCGTGTCACCCTTCCCTTTGCTTATCCATCGTCGTTGACCAGGACGTTTTCTCTCACAATTCCTATCTTCCTCACAAACCACGGCTCATCCATTCCACGGCCACCGCTGTCGCACGGCTGGAGCTGACCTAATCGCGCGGCGCTGGGTAGAACCCATCAGGTGCTTGAGCCGGCCGGCCGGCGCCTAGCGCTGCCTTAGATACTAGAAATAGTTCAGATTTTGTTCATATGGGGGTTGCCGACTTGATGTTAGAAATTGGTTTTAAAAAAATAGATATTGGAAATGTGCACATATAGTAACTTTTATTTAATTACTGTCTTTATATCGTTTTGTTTCTTACTCCTGTTTTGGAGCACAATGATTGTTTTCTATTCCTATGAGACATGAGCTGCAGCGTATAAAATTCACATGGATAGCTTAGTTCATGATTTAGATGCATGCATACACTGAAGAAGAAAGATGCATTCCGCTTTCTTTCCTTTTTCTTGAGAGAGAAAGATGCTCTTGTCATGGATCTAGCAGGTTCCTTTGTGAGTGAAGAAAGACATTTTCGTCCCTTCCATGCATGGGCTTGACTGGAAGGCACCTAGTTATGGGAACACTTCCAGATTTGCGAGAGGACCACACAAGTATGCTAGGGGTTTCAACGGTTTGATCCAAATCGGCTAGAACTTGTCCTCAGGCTATTTATGCACAAGCTTGAAAAAAACAACTCAAATGGCATGCCGAATTGATTCCTTCGCAACATTGGCTGGTTGTTGCAAGGATGATCTGTGTTACTTATGCAGTGAGCATTGCTCCTGAAAGTGGAAACTTCTAATTGGAGATCCATGTTTTTTTTGTTCATGATTTAGAGCTGTCAATGGGTTTACAATATTTAGAAAGTAAAGTTTCTCTATAGTAATGTTTCGGACCAGCTATGTTACACTTGTGTTTGTATAGAGCATGATTAATTTAACAACAACACTATAACTACTGGGCTTGAAAGGCTTTGTTGTTGTTGTTGTTGTTGTTGTTGTTGTTGTTGTTGTTGTTGTTGTTGTTGTAACCTACTGATTTTGCAAAATGATTTGGACTGGGCTTATCGAGTTACTTACATCTATACATATTGTGTTCCAGGAAAGTGGATTTGACGATGCCGCTATCCCGGACGGCCCGGTTGAAGTAAGGGTGCCATTAATGCAGGGGAGGGTGGATGTAAAACTGGAAAGGGTAGAACTCGGTCTCGCGAAAGCTCGTTTAGTGATAAGGGAAGCTATCCGGAACAAGGACAAGCGTCCTCCACTAACCGACAAGGATTATGTGCCGGTTGGACCGGTGTACAGGAATGCCTATGCATTTCATAGGTACGCAAATTCCATTCGCGTCTAAACACTTGACCATTAGTCATTAGGGTATGAAATGGCTAAGGAGTAGTATTGGAAAGACACATCTAACATGGGGGCTGTTTGCTCATTTTGGCATGTAGGAGCTACTTGGAGATGGAAAAGCTGTTCAAGGTGTACGTGTACGAAGAAGGCGAGCCACCAGTGTTCCACGACGGTCCGTGCCGCAGCATATACTCATCGGAGGGCAGATTCATATTTGCCATGGAGATGGAGAACCGGATGCGCACGAGGGACCCCGAGCTTGCCCATGTCTTCTTCCTTCCCTTCAGTGTCGTCAAGATGGTGAAGATGATCTACGAGCCCAACTCGCATGACATGGAGCCGCTGCGCCGGACTCTCTCGGACTACATCGACGTTCTGTCCACCAAGTACCCGTACTGGAATAGGAGCCTCGGCGCGGACCATTTCATGCTCTCCTGCCACGATTGGGTAAGCACGCAACTTCACTCACTATAGCATTTCAGGAGTTTGTCGAAGACATCCAAGTTCACTCACTGTAGCTCATGTGTGCTAACCGTACCATGCATGTGTGGGTGTATCAGGGGCCATATGTGTCGTCGGCGGATGGCCATCTCTTCTCCAACTCCATCCGCGTGCTGTGCAACGCCAACACCTCGGAGGGCTTCAACCCATCCAAGGATGTGTCGCTGCCCGAGATCAACCTACGGACCGACATTATCGACGATCAGGTCGGCGGGCCATCCGCGTCGCGCCGCCCCATCCTGGCCTTCTTCGCCGGGGGCGACCATGGCCCCGTCCGGCCGCTGCTGCTGCGGCACTGGAAGGGTAAGGACGCCGACGTGCAGGTGAGCGAGTACCTGCCCCGGGGCGTGTCATACATCAACGTGATGCGGCGGAGCAAGTTCTGCCTGTGCCCCAGCGGCTACGAGGTGGCCAGCCCCAGGGTGGTGGAGGCCATCTACCTCGAGTGCGTGCCGGTGGTCATCGGCGACGACTACGTGCTGCCCTTCAGCGACGTGCTCAACTGGCCCGCCTTCTCGGTGCGGGTCGCCGTGGCGGACATACCCAACCTCAAGACGATCCTCGACGCCGTGTCGCCGCGGCAGTACATACGGATGCAGCGCCGGGTGAGGACCGTGCGCCGGCACTTCATGGTCAACGGCCCGCCGCGCCGGTTCGACGTCTTCCACATGATCCTGCACTCCATATGGCTCAGGAGGCTCAACGTCAGGCTCCATGGACAAGACTGAAATATTCTTGGGTTTCCCTTCTTTTTCTTTTAGGGAGCGTCTAACAACCAGCCGACTGGTTTTGGTTTGGGTCTAGGCCAAATTTCTTGTCCAGTTGTGATTCGGCACATGTCCACCGGTTTAGTTTTGCATCGTAAATATTTGTTTTTGGTTTGGGTCTTAGGGAGTGTCTAACAACCAGTCAACTGGTTTTGCATGGTAAAAATTTGTTAGAACTTGGGGGTGAGGTGGCGTATTGGGAATGGAGAATCAGTTCAAATTTGTCGGGATAAATGGGTTGCTCATGAAATTTTTCATCCTGCCTTTGCCATTATTATTTTTTGGAACATATCCTGCCTTTGCCAGTTTACCAAACCGTGGAGTACTTGTCAATGGGAAGATACTACTAAAAGTGAAGATACTTACCAAACCGTGAAGATTTTGTCAATTCCTGTTGGTAATTGTGAGGACTTCGCTATCTGGCCTTATACTACTAAAAGTGACATTTAGTCGGCTAAATCTGCATGCAACTTGGCTCGGTCTACAAGGAGGGCTCAGGCACTTCATCTGATCCTATGTGTTCAACTAATTAAGCAATGGAAGATCCGTTGGTCGATTAAGACACCAAGTAAAATGAAGATTATTTTATGGTGCCTAGTACTCCCTTCGTCCGGAAATACTTGCCATCAAAATAAATAATAGGGGATGTATCTAGATGTATTTTAGTTTTACATACATCCCTTTTTGTTCATTTTGATGACAAGTATTTTCGGACGGAGGGAGTACGTGATTGTAGATAACGGTTTTCCAGTTACAGCAGAGACACATACCTGCTGATTCACATTTGTTGTTTATGTGGTCGGTTGGAAAGTGTTGAACATTATTTTTTGATGTGTCATTTTACTTCAGCTGTTTAGGATCCCATTAAACACCAATTCGGTTTTATGTAGGAAGCATATGAGAAATGCTAAACAGTGGTTGTTTGATCTTCTTGCTAGATGCAATGAAACCCAAGCAATTGATGTCTCAGTTGTGTGTTGGCACATTTGGGAAGCTTGCAATGATGCCAGGAATTCTGAAACAAACTTGTGCCCAAGGATGATAATAAACAAGATTCAGGTGTATGTGGATATGATCGTCATGCATTGTCGAAAGCCGGACCAGTCCATAAGGGCGTGTTTGGTAGGCTGCATAAAGCCCAACCAGGCCCGGGTGGGATGGAAAAAGCATGTTTGGTTGCTTGTAAAGAGTCTTGGCTCGCATGAGCACGATACTTAAAGCACCCCGGATCTTGGCTCTCTGGGAACGCTCGCGTAACACCGCCGATAGTTATGCTACAGTAACCTCACATTAATGATGCCATGTCACCATGCTTGCTAAGCTAAATTGCGCCTTTGGTAAAAAAACAAATTCAAATCCAAGTTCAAATTGCAAGTCAAATAATATTTTTTCAAATAGTAAAACTAAAATGTTTGCATTATTTTAAAAATTTCCCTGATCATTTGTCATGTTGAAATCAACATCATTTGACTCACCAATTAATCCCTAGGAAATTATAAATTGGTCCAACTACAACTAAAATAGGTATTTCAAATTAAACAGATATCTAAAGTATTCAAAAATAATCGAAACTTGTTCTGGCAGCTCAAAACATGGCCTACTATTTATGTCCTAAATATCTAGTTCAACTAAATTCAAATGGTATGAAAAGAAATTGCAAAACAGTGACAGGAAAATAAAACAGAAAAGAAAAAGGGGAAAGGACCTAAAGTTACTATGCCATTGGGCCCTATGCAGCCACAGTGCGGCCTGGCCCAGTCCACCAGGCCTTTCACTTTCCTCCTGCTTGGAGAAGCAGATCCATGGCGCGGCCGCCATCGTGCGGCTCCGCGGCTCGATCCTCGACGTGTGGCGCTACAGGGCGTCATGGAGAGGATAAGGGTGTCGCCTCCGAGCCCTAGGAGAAACCCTAGTCCATTCCCCCCTTCCACTCGCTGATTTCTTCCACCCCGAGATCGCCCGCATGCGTCCATGGTCGTGCCTCCGCTGTAGTCGTGGCAACCGGCCACCATACGCCGCTCCACCGTGTCCTAGAGCATCGCCCATGATGGCTACATCAACCACATGCGTCTTCTCGAGCAGCAACGTCGCCGAGCAGCCGCCTTTGTCCATCTACTTCAACGTTAGCCATCGTTCGATCCGCACCGTCTCGACAACCCCCAGCTTCCACGAGCACCTCATCCGCCTCACTGTGAGGCCCCGCACAAAAGCCCTCTCCTTCCCGTGCATTTCGGTCGCCCTAGCTAGCTCTCCATCGCAGTCAAGCTCCTATCGCCGCCGTTGAGCGACGGGGGCAAGTGATGTATGTTGTTGGGGGAACTTAGAGGGGAGATGATCAGGTCACCAACCGCCTGGACTCCTAGCAATATTTCCACTAGCCCAAGATGGTATCCATACTTCAAGGTGAGCATTGATAGTATGTGAAGAAATATGCCCTAGAGGCAATAATAAAGTTATTATTTATTTCCTTATTTCATGATAAATGTTTATTATTCATGCTAGAATTGTATTAACCGGAAACTTAGTACATGTGTGAATACATAGACAAAACATAATGTCCCTAGTATGCCTCTACTTGACTAGCTCGTTAATCAAAGATGGTTATGTTTCCTAACCATAGACATGTGTTGTCATTTTATGAACGGGATCACATCATTAGGAGAATGATGTGATGTACATGACCCATCCGTTAGCTTAGCATTATGATCGTTACAGTTTCATTGCTACTGCTTTCTTCATGACTTGTACATGTTCCTCAGACTATGAGATTATGCAACTCCCGAATACCCGAGGAACACCCTGTGTGCTATCAAACGTCATAATGTAAATGGGTGATTATAAAGACGCTCTACAGGTGTCTTCGAAAGTGTTTATTGGGTTGGCATCGATCGAGATTAGGATTTTTCACTCCGTATTTTGGAGAGGTATCTCTGGGCCCTCTCGGTAATGCTCATCACTATAAGCCTTGCAAGCATTGTAACTAATGAGTTAGTTGCGGGATGAAGTATTACATAACGAGTAAACAGACTTGCCTGTAACGAGATTGAACTAGGTATGATGATACCGACGACCGAATCTCGGTCAAGTAACATACCGATGACAAAGGGAACAACGTATGTTGTTATGCGCTTTGACCAGTAAAGATCTTCGTAGAATATGTAGGAGCCAATATGAGCATCCAGGTTCCGCTATTGGTTATTGATCAGAGATGCGTCTCGGTCATGTCTACATCGTTCTCGAACCCATAGGGTCCGCATGCTTAACGTTTGATGACGATATGTATTATGAGATATGTGTTTTTGATGACCGAAGTTTGTTCAGAGTCCCGGATGAGATCACAGATGTGACGAGGAGTCTTGAAATGGTCTAGACATAAATATTGATATATTGGATGGCTATATTCAGACACCGGAAGTGTTCCGGAAAAGTTTCGGATAAAACTGGAGTGCCAAAGGGTTACCGGAACCCCCGGGGGAACTAATGGGCCTCGATGGGCCTTAGTGGGAAGAGAGGAAGGGCCAGAAGGGGCTGGCCGCGCGCCACCCCTTGGGTCCGAGTTGGACTAGGGGAAGGGGGCGGCGCCCCCCCTTTCCTTCCCTCCCCCCTCTTCCTTCCTTCTTACCCTCTTCCTTAGGTGGAAACCTACTAGGACTTGGAGCCCTAGTAGGATTCCCCTCTCCTGGCGCGCCCTAGGAAGGCCGGACAGCTTCCCCCTTCTCCTTTATATACGGGGTCAGGGGGCACCCTAGAACACACAAGTTTCTCACCCTACCGTGTGCGGTGCCCCCTCCATAGTTACACACCTCGATCATACCATCGTAGTGCTTAGGCAAAGCCCTATGCCGGTAGCATCATCATCACCGTCGCTACGATGTCGTGCTGACGGAACTCACCCTCGTCCTCAACTAGATCAAGAGCACGAGGGACATCATCGAGCTGAACGTGTACTGAACGCGGAGGTGCCGTGCGTTCAGTACTTGATCGGTTGGATCGCGAAGAAGTTTGACTACATCAACCGTGTTATTGAAACTCTTCCGCTTTTGGTCTACGAGGGTACATGGACACACTCTCCCTTCTCATTGCTATGCATCACCTAGATAGATCTTGCGTGATCGTAGGAATTTTTTTGAAATTACCGCGTTACCCAACAGTGGCATCCGAGCCATGTCTATGCGTAGATGTTATATGCACGAGTAGAACACAAAGAGTTGTGGGCGATAATAGTTATACTGCTTACCACCAACGTCTTACTTTGATTCGGGGGTATTGTTGGATGAAGCGGCCCGGACCAACATTACATGACTGTGTTCATGAGACTGGTTCTACCGACGTGCTTTTGCACATAGGTGGCTGGTGGGTGTTTGTTTCTACGATGCTACGATGGAGATCAAGGTGTCGCACCGCTGAAGATGGAGATCAAGTGGGAGTTCTTAAGTAATATGATTAATTGAACTTTAATTTATCATGAACTTAGTCCTAATAGTTATTTTGCATGTCTATGTTATTGTAGATCAATGGCCCATGCTACCATTCCTTTGAATTTTAATGCGTTCCTAGAGAAAGCTAAGTTGAAACATGGCAACAACTACATGGACTGGGTCCGTAACTTGAGGATTATCCTCATTGCTGCACAGAAGAATTACGTCCTGGAAGCACCGTTGGGTGGCAGGCCTACTGCAGATGCTACTTATGATGTTAAGAACGTCTGGCAGAGCAAAGCTGATGACTACTTGATAGTTCAGTGTGCCATGCTCTACGGCTTAGAATCGGGACTTCAAAGACGTTTTAAACTGTCGGGGGTTGGGTGCGACATATGCCAAAGGATGGCTTATCATGGTGGGAGCGAGTAGAACGTCGTCGGTGCCTGGAAGCGGGATAAGGCGTAGACACGTACCCGGCGAACTTTACCCAGGTTGGGGGCTCTCCTTGGAGATAATACCCCTACTCCTGCTCTGCGGGGTCTCCACATAATCACTAAGGCACTAGTGATACAAGGTGCTCCTAGAGCTGTGTCTAGAGGTAGGATAAGGCAGGGCTAGCTCTCTCCTGCTCTAAGGAAATGGCTAGTTCTATCGGGGCCCGAACCCTTTGCATGGGTGGCCTGGGGGGCTTATATAGGCCTGCCCCCCAGGGGTACAATGGTAATCGGGCTGGCTGTTGGGCCCGTCCGTCAGCGTTTCCAGCCTCCGGCTCCTCCGCCGACTACTGGGGCCCGCCGCCTAGTGGGCCCCGCTGACTGGTTGGTGGCTGCTTACTGTAGCCGTGCCGTCTATGACGAGGGCTTGGTCATCTCATCGTGGCTATAGTCCCGCCTCCTGGCGGGAGGTTACTGTAGCCCCACCTGGTCTCATCAGGTTACACTAAAAAAAAAGACACATCCGTGACATTTTGGGCCGAACGAATTTTTTCCTGTCATACCTATGACACTTCTATGACGATAATTGTGACAAGATGCTCCGTACAAAGTACGACAGAGAAATAACCACAGAGAAGGAAGCTAAAAGTAAACAATCAAATGAGCATTTTTGCATTTGTTTTGCACATGAATCGTTTCACAAGCTTGACTAGTGTTGTTTATATACTTTTACAAAAACCGCATCATAATGTTAAAACATGCATTTGCACGTACATAAGTAATAGTAGTACTCCCTCCGTCTAGGTGTACAAGTCTTCCCTCCTTCTTGGTCACCGTGCACAACCAAAGATGACTTATTGACCTGGACGGAGGGAGTAGCACAGTCTGCAAGCATATATCGAGAGAGACGTATAGTCCGATAGTATATAGTAAAGTTTGTGCTATATGCACGTACTTGCAAAGTGCGTAATAATACACAACGTTTCTAAACTTTCCCTTTTACATACTTAATTAAGGACGCTAAAAATTCCTGAACGTTTGGAATTTATCATTTGCGTCATAAAACTAATGAGATTGCCTTACGAAACAAAAATTATACTCCTCCTAAAAGCCACGACACTCGCAGGAGCGCTTGCGGCGCGCCACGAGTGCCCTGCTGCGCGGCCGTTTCCCAGCGCACCGACACAACGCCTCTTCCTTAGCCTCGCAACTCGCGAGGTGCTGATTGGCGGCTTGCCGGCGGGCGAGCGCGATCTCACCGGTGTGGTGATCCGGCGCCAACAGGTACTCTTCCTGGCTGGAAGCGTGCACCCGGTCCATGTACCGCCAAGCGTAGATGAGGCGCTTGGGCCCAACTGCACTCAGGGCGTCGGCACGGGCGTCCTCCGCCACCCTCATGGCCCTCGCACAAGCCTTCTGCCAAAGAACCAATTGCTTGACTCTCTCGGACGCGACATAGATCTCCCAGAAAGCTTGTTGCGCGGTGAGCTTCTCTTCCTCGGCCTTCTTCTCCGCCTCTATTTTAGCGCGCTCTGCTGGAGGCAAAGCCTCCCACAAGGTGACATCCATTTCTTTCCAAAGCTCCTCAAGGCCGGGGGGCTCGGCGGGCGGCGCGGCGTTCTCCTCGTAGCGGGGAGCCGACGCGTCCTCTGACGCGCGTGCTGGTGAGATTGGGAACGCCGATGCGTCCACCTCGACGCGTCGCGGTGAGGAGCGGAACATCGACGTGTCCTCCTCGACCAGTGGCGACGAGGAACGAAACGGCGATGCGTCGCGTCGCGGCAAGGAGCGGAACGCCGACGCGTCCTCCTCGACTAGTGGCGGCGAGGAGCGGAACACCGACGCGTCCTCCTCGACTAGTGGCGGCGAGGAACGGAACGGCGACGCGTCCTCCTCGACTAGTGGCGGCGAGGAACGGAACGGCGACGCGTGGCCGTCCACGCGGTGCAGCGAGGGGCTCCTAGGGCTTGGGAGGGGCGATGCCATGGTGGTCGACGTGAGAGGTAGGGGGAGGAGATAGCGATGAACGTGAACGTGAGGTGGAGGAGATAGCGATGTCATGGGAGGCGCAATATTTATAGCGAGCAATGGCACACCTACGTAAGATATGGACTGAGCTGCACTGACTTAACTGCAGGTCCAGTTGCGTCACTGACATGTGGGCCAGTACACCACTGGGCCCTTATGTCAGTGACCCAATGCACCTGAAGTTAAGTAAAAGCTACATGGGCATATTTGTTAGAGTAAATTATGGGGGAGCGAAGGGGTGGAAATATTGCTGGTCACAACGGATTGGACAAGCGTGGGGGGAGGAGAGTCATGCATGCAGATTTTTTCACATGGGGTGGAGTGGTGGGACCGCCAGAGGGAGAAGGAGAGTTTCGCAGGCATATTGTTTCCACACATGGAGAGGAAAAGATTTGGAGATGAACGGGCTTCCTGCAGGTATGGGGAACGGTGCATAATAAGTCATCTTGCATGCCGGGCTAGGTATAGTCGCAAGTCATTAAGAACATACACGCCCCACACATGTTCATATTTCAAGGTGCACTAAATTATTGCATGCGATGATTAAGGCTGGCCATCATGGTGGTATATTAGCTGGTATCATGCACACGGGAACATCAAACAAGCTGATGTGGCAAAGAATTAAAGAAGAGAGTGGGGTTAGAGTAACTAGTGTTCATGCATGCATTGGTAAACACATTTTTTTGTGAAGAACGATAGCATTACTTGAGTACTTTTGCAGACTTCAAAAACTATTCCACCGCCTCTACTATCTTGCTAAGAGTAGGTGAAATTTTTGAGTCGATCCCTTTAAACTAGAAGGGAGGTAGTGGTACTCTAATAGCTAGGTGTGTAAGTCATCTTACGAAAACCAAATAATCCCAAAACACGTAGGCGCGGTGCATTCACTTCTACCTCATTTCTTGTTTCTTGACATATCAACCAATAAGAGATGAGGGTGTGCATGCTTTTAATGACCTGAGACTATCAAACATGACATGCAGTGGTTAGTTCATTGCATGCAATACTATTTAATTAGCAAATAAACATTAATGTCTCTTGTTTTCCCCTCCTCCTTGGTCACGGTGCACAGCCTAAGATGACTATTACTCACCTAGACGGAGGGAGTATCAACATTCACAATGTCAAATCAATATTTTTACACTCATTATAAAACGTAGTTCTTATACTCATTATAATCAATATTGTAGATATTGATATTTTTAGTATAAATTTGGTCGTGGGATTTCATTGATGCATGTCAAAGCATGGGGGAAGCGGAGCTTAGGGCTTGCATTGCCGGTCTCTACATAGGTATTTCTCTTCATAATCCTGTAATTTTAGAGACTGATTGCGCTTTTGTGGTAGCGTCTCTTGCATCGGGGGACTATGACAGGTCTGCTATGAGTGACCTGAAGATGAAAGCGTTGAGCATCTCGAAGTTGATCAACAATCTTCAATTGTCAAAGATTAGCCGTTCGGCCAAGAAGGTGGCACACTTAATCGCTAAGTATAGCTTTGACAATAGATTAGATGGTTTTCTTGTAAATAACGTACCGCCCTGTGTGGTGAATATTGTATCGAATGAGTGTACTGGTGTGGATGGTTAATTAATATAAGGTGGTGTTCAAAAAAAGTATATATTTGGTCAAACACTTTGCAAACGGTTGACGGGAGTAAAAAGGACCAGAGGGAGTATCATGCATGTGGAGTAGGCAAAAAAAGTTGCTCATTTATAGCCGGTCGAAGTCTCAAAGGGCGCGACCGCGCGAGGGAGGCGAAGGTCGTGGGAGGCGCGACGGTTGACGGAATCAAGTGAAGTTACATCCACGCGCCGGCATGGCGTGCGAACAGGCAGAAGCTATACCGTCAGGCCTACGATATGGGTCTAGTAGACATGACATCTAGTGGGTCCCGCATAGTTCTCGAGAACTCTTTGGGGGCTTGTAGCCGTTTATCCACCGGGCAAGCCAGCAACCCCACACCGTTCGCACGCCCTACTTGTCCCCGTCTTCTACCTCACATCAGTTCGCTCCCAGTCGTCCCGTTCTTTCACATTAGTTCGCTCCCAGTTTTTGCGGGGTACAATAGTTCAACTTCTCCTAACCCTCCTCCAAAATCCATGGCCTCGCAAATCTTCATGGTCGTCGCTGAGTACCAGGTTAGAGCCATCACCGGCGATCAGTTCATCGTCATCTACACACGTGGATCCGCGACGGTGAAAGCATGGCTTGCTCGCTTCCTACGCATGTTCAACAGTTCAACGGATGAGTGGGTCGCTGGGCTAGATGTTGAGTACACCACAGTCCTGGGACGAGAGAAGGATCTAAAGGAAGAAGAGAGGAAGAAGCCCGCCATGATCCAGGTTTGCGTACATAACATTTGCTTGGTCTACCACATATGCCATGCCGACGTTGAGTGCCAGGATTTTAAGAACTTCCTCAAGGACAAAAGAGTGAAATTCATTACTGTAGGCTTTAAGAACGATAGGGATGTCCTGCGTTGGATAGGTCTCGTTGTAGGCCAGCACTTCGATCTCCAGAAGGCAATCCTGGTGTCCTCCTCTCAACCTTCAATGCTGACCCTGGCAGCAGCCATGATTGATCCTTCGTATGCTAAACTGAATAAACCTCATCACGAGTTTCATCATGCATGGGAGACGAAGACATTAGATGAATATCAATGGATGCCTACCTTTGTTTAAATATCTACATGGGTTGGATGAAGAAGCAGAGCCCAGTGTCCGGTTCAAGCAAAGAAGCGTCGGCGAAGAGGAAGAGGAAGAGGGACGAGGACAAAGTCGAGGACGTGGACCCGGACTCCGAGTAGGTGGCAGTGTCGTCGCTCATGCTGGTTCTACTGCAGTGTCAAGCAGACTAGTTGCTTAGTTTATTTTCAAGGGTGTGTTGTGCTGAGGCCCCAGCAGAACTATGTTTATGTTCTTTCTCGTTATCTGAACTCTTTAGTCCGTAGAGTAGTACTCCCTCCGATTCTTTTTTCTTTGCGCCTAAGACCGAGCTCACATACCAAGGAAAAGATCTTCAGGTTAAATCTGGACCAAACTGCCCCTGATTTGCCATAGATAAAAAATGGAGTAATTATGATCTGCATGCAACCCATTGGCGCAGCAGGTTTTACGCCTCAATTCCCGTGCGCACTACTCTCTCTCCGTCTCTTTGCATGCGCTTCTCTTCCCCTCTCTCTCTCTGCATGCACATGGAGGAATTAATTAACTCAGGTATGCATGCGAACCATGGGAAGCGGATGCTGCGGGGCAGTTTTGGAAACTACGGCCACAAACGGGGATCGCGCAGACTAAATAGGAAAAAAAATCGAAAAAAGTTATGCGCAAACTATTACGGATCGGAGGGAGTACTAGTACTATGTCTTACTACTGTTCTTCTTGCAGTTGGTACTACTGCTCATACCTTCGTGTTCCTACTGTACTTAATACGTTCGTACTAGTAGTATAATTTGGGTCAGTCGATTTGTGAAAGAAGTTCGATGGAGCGAAGGAAGAAGACGGCAGAAGAGGTGGAAGAAGCCCTTCTAGCCATCCATGTTGCATCAAACGGCTCACATGAGTCGACTGACCCAAATTGCTCCTTCAGATTGCAGGATCCACGTGGCATTCAAGGTCTCGAAGGTAGATTCCGCGTCCGCACCCGGTTTGCGGGCTCGACGCGCGTGCGACCGGCTTCCGCCGCGACAGCCACCATGCGCGCCTCCTCCGCGTGGGCGGAGACGACAATGACACGCTAGTTCCTCCTCGCCGGCGTGCTGGAGCACGCGCTTGTCCTCCTCTTCGTACGCTGCGTGCATAGACGCGGCTCCACCAGCTGATCGTGTGCTTGGCAGCGCGGCGGCATGGCGAGGAGGGACTGCAGACAACATGAGTGGGCGAGCCTTCGGCTTCATGGCACAGGGATGGCGGCGACACGGCGGTGATGGGCGAGAAATTGTTGTCCGGAGCAGGCGGGCGCCGACATGCACAACACCGGCGGCGGCATATTGATGAGTGAGCGTATGGGAGCTTACTTTAGTTTTATATAAGGTTGGTCAAACTTAAAAGAAAACCGTACTACTAAAATTAGACTTAGGCAACGCTTTTATTTTTATTTTTTTGAAGTTAGTACCACAACCACGATACGGAATCCTGTGCAAGCGCGTGAACCGCGGCCGCGCGGTCGATCGAACGGTGCGTCACCGTGTCACGCTCGAAGGACATCCACTGAACCTTTTTGTGTGTGTGAAAACAATCCTCGAATATTACTCAACTTTTTTTTCCTGGGAAAGTTCTTGATGCTGCAATATTTCCATATATTTGAATTTAGCTCCAGTTTGTGTTTATTTGGATTTGGACGTTTTAGGTGCGCCCTAGTTTTTTAATACTTATTTTGTGTGTGTGTGTGTGTGAGAGAGAGAGAGAGAGACATAGAGACAGAGAGAGAGAGGAGCATCCGTAACACAACAACCATCTCTCTCGATTCGTCCGTCCCTCGCACGATCGCATGCAACATATGCATCAACGCGCATATTTTGACACCCTCACTCGGCCCCTGCCCACCTCAAGGCCCGCACAATCTCTTCATGAATAGCCATTTCTCTCCTTAGGTTTGTTTTCGCTCAATTTCTGACACACACACACACACGCAGCAGAACACACACACACACACACACACACACACACACTCCCCCGAGCACACAATTCAACCCCATCCAAGGTTATACGGCGACCACTCTCGCTTGTGCTTCTTTGCACCCCAACATGCACAACACCTCAATCTTCAAAGAGGGCATCGAGCAGATCGAAGACGGCGACCACACCGTGCTAGAGAATGCGGGGTCATTTGGAAGCAGGGTGATGTGACGATGGCTAACTGACTCCTCCCCCCACCCTCTCTCTCTCTTGCATAAAATTACCAATCCCTCTCTCCCCCGCACAAAATTGTCAATCCCTGAATCCATGAGATCCTTCCCCTCTCGTCCATGTTTTTCCAGCTCTCTCATCAAACATGTTGTCTCTTCTCCTTCCACGTATACAGAATCACGTATATTACATGTCTCCATCTTTCTCACAGACCTAACTTCTTTCTCTATCTTTCTCTTTCTCTCTCTCTATCTCGTTAGGTTTGTCTCCTACTCTCTCGTCCACATACATACAATCTTTCCCGCCCTATCTGCTCCATCTTCAAAAGTTCTCTCTACATGTTTCATTCACACAACGGGATATGTCAAAATGTTGCTTCTATAATGGCTGATGTAGAGTTTTGGTTGTTTTTGTTGCATCCTACAAAGTAATAACTATGAAATGCATTTAGATTCTCATTTGACTGGGATTATGTGAGTTTGAGCATGTTGTGAAGTACTATAGACCTTGTATACATCTTGGTATTCGACAATGATTGTAACTATTGAATTGTATAGACCATTACATTCGAAGTCAATAGCCTAATATATTTCTTTCACAATTTCAACAAATGATTAGTTCACTACAAACTAAGAAAACAAATGTGTACTCCCTCCGTTTTTATTTTAGTATGCGTATTAGCATTGGTCAAAGTCAAGTTTTGTAAACTCTCAGAAAGCTTATAACAAAAAATATTAATATATACAATAACAAATAAATACCATTAGATTCATTATTGAATGTACTTTCACATCATACATATTTGTTATGGTAAATGTTTATATTTTTATATAAACTTGGTCAAACTTTAGGAAGTTTGACTTCGGTCAAACCTAATATGCAGAGTTTACTACTACTACTCGCTAGTTGCTTTGCCGAATCACTCAACACGCCACACGGGGAGTCCACTGTCACAAAATTTTGAGGTCGGCGGGAAAATCTCCCGCGACCCTGATTCGAGTAGTGGGAAGTTACCATCATAGCCTTCGGAACAGGCCTACGGACGACGCTTGGTAGGGGTTGTTTTCATAACTTCAGGTTCACCCTACCTAGCCAGCCCCACCCCGGCACCCAGAGTAGTACACCTGAATACTCCCCATTTTCTATCCCCACCGCAAAATAGACTTCTCCACGGCACCGCAGCCTTCGTGCTCTTCCCCTTTACATCGGTACACTCATCCACCGCAGCGCATCTGCCTCATCGACGACCTCGTACGCCGCACTGGAGCCGGTCCACCGTGGTCGTCATAGACGGAGCCTCTTCCTCGGCATCGTCTTCCACGGTCTCGGATCTGCTTCTCGGAAGCCAATGCCAAGCGCAGAAGTACCACCGTCGTGGACAATGAACTGACTCCCATTGCCGACCATGACTCACAGAGGCCGCCGCGACCATTGTTCTCCTCCTCGATTGGTAATGTGTGTTTTGAATCACTTAGTAGTACATGTGCAGTTCCAATTTTGTTCATACCAACCCTTCAATTTTCTTGGGTGCTATTGTTCCCGTAAAAGTAATTGGTTATAGCCTCCATTGTCCAACAGAGTATCGGCCTATAATTGTGCGTCGCTCTTGTATCGCACTGTGCTTGGGTAGGTTTTTCATCTGCAACCAGCAGTGTGGCAAATGTTGGAAAGGTTTTTAGAACTAGCAAGATGCCCATGCGTTGCAGGCATCAAGATGCATTTGTATGAGTAGTTTATGTTGTGGGAGAAAAGGATGAACGAGGGAAGGCCTTATTTGCAAATCTTGAGAGGGGTATGGGTATCTTTTTTTATCTATCTATGCTGAGAACTATCTTGTACTTTCTAGTATCTACTTCTCGATCTCAGCACTGTAAACGCTTTTTTAAAGCCCCGCGCGTTGCGATTCTATTGGAGATGCGCTAAAATGGCAGACGAGTGCTTTAATGTTGCCCACAAGATGAGCGAGTATTACTA
The DNA here is from genome assembly GCF_018294505.1 of Triticum aestivum. Taxonomy (NCBI): domain Eukaryota; kingdom Viridiplantae; phylum Streptophyta; class Magnoliopsida; order Poales; family Poaceae; genus Triticum; species Triticum aestivum. The sequence continues at coordinate 42,162,545 of NC_057807.1, forward strand.
GTAGTATTTTTCTTGCCATGTTGAGATTTTAAAACCACGAGTGTGAACATGCAGAGGAGCAATGAAGACCAAACACGGGATATTCGGGACATCTTCAAGGAGCATGGCAAGTTAAAGAGGAGTTGCACTGAACCTGTAAAACGAGCTTTGGTAAGTAACACCCTTTCAATTACTTTCATTTAGCCTCGTGTTCTTCGATGTGTATATGTTGTAGTTTCTGTTTCTCTTAAGCATGGTGTTCTTCCATGTGTAATAAGAAGAGTCTTAATCGTCGTAATGCTTTCGTTTTTAACTTGATGTAGGAAGTGGGTGTTCTCACCTTGTAGTCTGTTTTTATATTTGTTTGCCATTTGAATTCACTTCTCCGAGTTTTGTTTATCTGGTTTCTACTAAATGGAACTAGGTTTCTCTGAGTATTAATCTAAAAAAGAAGTAGCATCATGTCAGGATGCAGTTCCTGCAAGGAGGGAAGTATGGTCAACCTCGAGATTATGTTTCCAAAATGAGGCTGGATTACACACAAGGTGCTAGTTCCCTAATGATGCTGGATTAGACACAAGGTGCAAATTCCCAGATGATGCTGGATTACACACAAGCCAGGTGGAGTCGTCAGCTGTTCGTGTCCTCGTGGCATTAGTAAAGGCTGAAAGAAAGCGTGCAACAGCCCTTGAGAATGTAGCTGAGTTCCTGAAGAAGTGAAAAGAGCAATCAGATGCTCTCTTCACCCAAGCCAAAGAAGAGATGGAAGAAGCCAGAAATAAGCTAGCAGAGGCAGAGCAGGCTAGGCGTCTCCTGCTATCTAAAACTGTTGTCAATACAAAATTTCCTTCATAATAGCTAGGTTCAAATGTTTATCCAGTCAGCATGCCTGTTGTGATGTTTGTGCATCTACTGATGTGGCACAAAATGTTTTTTTGGGTCATGTAATAACAGCAATTACTTTCCAAACAATAACAGACAAAGCATTGGACATGGTATAGTTCACGCGCAAGCCCGCCATTCCAAGTTCAACTTCCACATCAAACTCATGTTCACAGATATCTGCACATTCATACATAATGTCCACAACCATGATTCACTTCAAAGCCACAAAAAATGTGAGGAGAGTTATAAATAAAGAAAAACCTCTACTAGTTCCTGCTACCAGTGCGAGCACAACAAGTCAAGACCATGCGTCAATTAATTACTCCCTCCGTACGAAAATACTTGTCATCAAAATGGATAAAAAGAGATGTATCTAGAACTAAAATACGTCTAGATACATTCTATTTTATTCATTTTGATGACAAGTATTTCCGGACGTCATTCTTTGTGTATAGAACTAAAATACGTCTAGAACTAAAAGAGTATATTTTAGTCATTCTTTGTTTTCTAAAATGCCTGCCGGCTCGCGGAAGGACGTGTTGCCGGCACACGTGCGGATTCAATGAAGGCAGGCGGGGCAGTCTTAAGCTAGTTGCACGCGGAGAGGAGGCGTGCTCAGCCGGGCCTGCAGCGAGTGCGGCCCTCTTGGCCGGCGCGCCGGTTCAATGCCTGCGCTATGAGAGGTCGCGTCCGTGTCAGAGAAATCACTCCCTCCACTCTTTTTTTGTTTGGGTATAACAAAATCTCATTTTCCATTCACATTTTACAAGTTAAATTTGTGGACAAACTTTGACCCAAAGTACGATGGGGACTAGTAAACCAAAAAAGGGTTTCCCCTTCCGATTACTGAAAACCAGCATCTAAATCTAAACCATAGTATTTGCCCTAGAACTACCAGGTTCAACATCTCATAACATAAACCCATAAAACCATATGCCAAGGAGGTACGTAGTACTATGAATTCCATTTTCGCTCCATACCAATCGTTCTAAAAATTACTTACTACTTATAACGTGCCATTGAAAATCAGAACTCTTAACCCTGCTAAAAAACGATATTTTAAACGTGGCTACTCGATCTGTGGCAACTGGTGAGCCACCGCGCTCCAAGTCGTTCACCTGTGGTCCCGACCATCAACTCCTACAAAGGTGCTCCACCACGTACCCGATACCCGCGAATGCAACAATCGTGCACCTATGGTTTTAGGGTTTATTTGTTAACGTCGCCTTTAAGTAACACTCATGTGTGCGAGACAGCGAGAGGCCGACTGCGTGCGCGCGCCTCTTCTCTTCGTATATGTACTCCACCGTTTGTCTAGTGTCCAAAAATTATAATAACTACTAGCAATGTGCCAATGCGTTGCCACACGATCAAAGTAGATTAATACATATTCACCGATTTGATAGAAAAAAAAGTCTAGTTTTGAAATACGTATATCACTAAAAATATGTTATGTTTCACTCAAAATATATTCCTTTGGCGGTTTTGATGAGATAAGGGAGGAATGTTGTTGGTTTCAAGACTCGAGAAGTGGTATATGTCTAATTTCTACTCTTTCTAGCAAGATGCCCGTGCGTTGCATGGAACATCAAGATCTTGTGGGAGAAAAGGATGAACGAGGGAAGGCCTTATCTGCAAATGTGGTGAAGAGTGTGGGTAAATTGCCATATTTTCCTTCCTATCCGTCAGATATAAATCGGACGACCTACATTGCAGGATGGCAGGACCACCATCATCACCAACTCTATTTTTTATCCCCACTCTTATAAAAAGCATTGTCGGTGATGATCGTGTGGCCGTCCGATCTATATCTGACGGATAGGAAGGAAACTATGGCAATTTTGCAAAAAGATACCCACACCCCTCTCCACATTTGCAAATAAGGTCTTCCCTCGTTCATCCTTTTCCCCCACAAGATAAACTACTCATACAAATACATCTTGATGTTCCCTGCAAAGCATGGGAATCTTGCTAGTTGTTGCAAAAAGCCCATGTGTGTGTGAGAGAGAGGGAGAGTGGAGGAGGACGGAGTGCATGTGTGACAAAGACACAAGTAGTGTGTGTGTGATAGGTATCAGCTTAAAATGAGGCGATAGTGTGTGTGTGCACGATCGAGAGGGCGTGTCTCAAGAAGGGAAGAAAAAGCTACATAGATACAAGGAGCGGGAGAGAGACATGTATGCGATGGTGGAAGCATGAGTGTGCGGGTGTATAAACCTATCTAGAGGCTAGCTAGTCGATAAATGTTTGCGAGAGAAATATGAGTCGGGGTGCGAAAGCAAGAGTTTTGTGTGTGTGAGAGAGAGACGGCAGTCGGGAAGGGGAGTGGAAGCAAGAGTTGTGTGTGTGTGTCTGTGTGTGTGAGAGAGGAGACGGTAGTCGGGGTTGTCTGATCGGTGTCAGTCTGGGATGGAGACGAAAGGGAGACCGCAACAAATGTTGTGTCTACAGGAGAGAGAGAGAGAGTAACTTTAGTGGTATGAGTCATATGTAGAGACATATAGGGTGTGTGAGAGAATCCCATAGAGAGAAAGACAAAGTGAAAGACGAGTGGAGACTGTGTGTGTGGCGGTGAAAAAGAAATCTTAGGTACCGAGTGATACCAGAGAACAGTAGAGACGTGAGATATAATGAAAACCGTGTAATGTATAATGATACGGAGAGTGTGACACTTCTCAAGGGAGACGTCGAGAGACCATGTTTGCGAGGATAGGAGAAACATGAAGTGAGCGTGCGGGTGAGCTGGAGAAAAGAGAGTGATAGCTACCTGAAGGAGCATGCATGCGAGAGAGATGGGCATGAAAGGAGTGAACAAAAAAGGGATTCGATTATTTGAATTCGAGATGATGATACATGTAATCCATACTCGAACCAAAATTGATCTATCAAACATGCATACTCATATGAATTCACGCACATCTATGTTATTTAATATGTAGATATTACTGATCCATACATTTTAGTAGAACATAATTTGGTTAATTTTTTTCGAATTCAACCTTAAGATTTCGAGATCATTGTATTTGTAAATCATATTATACATTTAAAGGAGCAGAATTCTTTGTTGTGCTTTTGAAAGTATATATATAAAAAATGATGTATATAGAATGTAATTCCAATTGAAAATGGATCCCGCCCGAAAAAAATAGTAGAATACAAACGGGATTCGAATTGAGTTGGCACGGTAAATGTGCACTGTGCAAAATTTGAATGAAGCGGGGAAAGTCGCAGTAACCGCCGGAAACCAAAATCCGCGAGATGGAAATCACTACTGCCTATCCCTACCACGCAAAGCCTATCTGCTGGATATCTATAGGTTTCGATAGGGGTAGGTTTGTAATTTCACCCAAACGTGACGTAACCGCATCTCACCCGGATTCATACACGGTGGGCGCCAAAACACAGTGTGCGCTCGGCCGAAATCGACTCCCTCCCCGATTCGTACTCATACACAGTGGGCACCAAAAACAAACTCTCGTCAGAAAATATTCGGTGTATGCGAGATTACCGTCCTATCCCCAACCGACTAATGTTGCTGTGATGTAGTAGAAATTTGAAACAGGGGCTACCTTTGTAAATTTCCTTGCATTTGAGACAAGTACGCCCTGAATACATGGTTCCCCCTTCCTCTCTACCTCCCTTTTCCCCATTCGTACTCCGTGGGCGCCAAAACATTCTCTCCACCCCACCCTCCTCCATCCGCCGCCGTCCACCACCCATCCACCGCCGTCCTCCTCCACCATGCCGGAGCTGATACCCCGACGCCGCCGTCCATTACAAGAGATCGACCTCTCTCATCCACGCCTTCGGACCGGGATCCTTGCATCTCGTCCTCTCGCTTCATCCCCGCCGTCGTCCACCTTGCCGGCGCCGCTCCTACGACCGTCTCATCCACTGCACCCCGCCGCCACCGTCTGCCCTCCTAGATCTGCTTCCATGCCGCTGACAGCCATCGCTACCACATCACCGTCAAATTCTCAGCAGATGCATACACGGCGCCCCACCAGAGGCAGTACTCTTTCGTATCTGCTCAACTTATTTATCGCATCAAGAAAATAGATCGCCACTGCTTTACTCTGATTTCTTGTCTTGGTTGCGAAGTTTCCTTTGTCCGGTTTGCACCTTCAGATCCGCCATGGCATGCTCAACACTATACTCCCAATGCTTATGGTTTCCCCCTTTGATATTCCACACTAGTTAAATCATAGTAGACTAAATTTTGAAATTGGGTCAGTCGATTTTTCAGAGCTCGCCGGAGTTTGCCGGTGCGATCCAAGGGGCTCGGGTGGTTGTGGGACCTCGCCGAACAAAGAAAACTCGACGCGGGTGGGGGGTGGGGGTGGCGGAGGAACACAGGCGATGGGGGCCGGTGGTCCGGCCGACGGCCCGTGCGGTGTTCTGTATGGGAAGAATCAGAGACGAGGAAGAAGAAGGGTTAGGAGACGTAGGATCTTCATCCAACCGCCTGAAATTGTCGAGAGACAGCTGGGAGTTGCATTCTTAATGCGCTCTGGTTCATCATGTGTGGGCACTATGCAACCAACATTTTATTATCCAAAATCTGCTTGCTCTTCTTTACCATGTTCGATAGTGCTGGCCTGTACGTGATCGATAGGCTTTCAATTACTAGCGGCAATACAACACCGTATTTTCAAGCCAGTTCCACTTTCTCGATTTATATATCATGGTTATGGTGTACCCCTGTTATGTACACTATGATCTGCCTAGTTGCTGTGTGCTCTTGTTATCATGGTTTGGCAATAAACTCTCTATACAGTATATTATGAACCTATCATCTGCCAGCTATCCTTACTTCTGGAGCCTATTTTTTTATACTTGTGCCAGATTATATAAATGCACGCACGATATTACAGCACGCATGAGCTCTCTCATCAGAATTCAGTGATAGCACATAAGTGTTTACAGGGGCGCCCCTATATTAGAATATCATCTGCATTACAAAGATAATCTCACAATTATTTATGTTTTCATGGTTCTTAGATATTATACGCAATTACAGTGAATATCAGAGTCCGCGCATCAGAAGAATATTGTGGAACATTGCAATGACTTACAAAATTGGCATCAAGGCATTGAGTGCCATTCTGGAAGCAATGAAACTTGTACGCTCCCCACCTGTTGATTCTTGTTCAGAATATCATCCTAATGACTATTCTAACCTCGAGGAGTCAAAGACAGATGGCCTGTTCTATTCACCCATCAAGGTGCCTGTTCTAATTTGGCAAGGTTTTATTGATTGCGCGTATCTTGCATATGTTGTCTTGCATTTCTTCTACTTTGTTGCACCACCATCTGCTTAGTTTACTCATCATATAAATCGAGATGCCATGCCCATCCATTATCAATACATATTCCATCTGTCGTCATACCATGTTTTTTCACTCAAATGCTGTTCTTGTGCATCAGACATCAAAAAGGAAGAGGGTGATTGCCGAGCCTAAAGGAGCACCAGCAAAGTCATTGAAAAACGTGGTGGTGCCGTAGAAATCAGACAATGCCCCACTTATATTGGCTGTACAACCAGTGACACAAAACATAGGACCAACTCCAGCAGACTGTACCCATACTTCACTGGCCACACCACTTGCCCCACCACACAGGACCTGCACTCCAGCAAAAGGTATACCGATTTCATTTGCCATAGCACCAGCCGTACCACAGAAAAATCCCACTCCAGCAAAAAGTACAGCAAGTCCACCGGCCGAAGACCTATCCCAACTACAGAGACGACCAATTCCTGCAGATTGGAACCCCATTCCATTTATTCCCAGTTTAAAAGACAATGCTTTCAATGTTTTTAGGGACTACGTGCATATATTCCCATCATGGGAAGATTATAGTGAAGACAAACACCATTTTCACATCTTCCTGTCCAACTTACGTGTAAGTGCTATTATTCATGGTTATTATTTTCCCGTTTTCTACTGACCGAACACATCAATGATTTACATTACATTGTTGTAACTAGGTGAGGGTCAATCTGGATAGTCATGACGAGCAAAGCTTGCTTGTGCTTTTCAAGGAAGCATTGCAGCAGTATCGGTGTTACTTGAGGAAATCACACTTTGATGGCAAGTCTATAAACGAATTTCTGGTGAAGTCTGCTGTGCTAAATTTAGAAGACATTGAATGGAAAAACCTTGTTATGCACTGGTCTCGTTCCCAGGATGAGGTACTGTCTATGAAATCACACGACAATTTGAACTTCTACTTTTCCGCATGTGCCTTACGGATCTTTTTTGCAGGAAATCAGCTCGAAGAAGAATTTTGGTTTGAAAAGAACAACAGGATATCACAAATATGCTGCCCGCTGCTTTGCTCTTGTTAGTACCTGTTGTCCTGTATCACTGTACTTGCATACATACCTGGTTCATTATGTGACAGCAGTATGTATGATAGCTTGCTTATAATTGTTCGCTCGAAATTATCTGATCTGTATGAATGGTTACATTAGTGTAGAATATATCCAATGCCAATGAATTGTTTTAGCTCTGCATTGTTCTTGTAAGTACATGCTGTCCTTTATCAATGTACTTATATTGACAGGTAGTTGTTCATGTACCATCACTCTGCAGCTTATTTTCCTTTGCCCTCCATTTTCTACATATCAGATCTATATTTACTCTTACCATAAGGTTGGTACTGAAGAAGTTTAGCTGTGCATTGCTCTTGGCTGTGCCTTTTCCTGTATCACTGCACATACATTTATAGCTACTTGGTTATGTAGCATCACTCTTCATCTTATCTTAAATATTCTCCATTTTTTCGTATATTATCACATCTATGTTTACTCTTAACAAAATGTAGAATAAAGGCAATGCTTATGAAGAAGATTCTGTGCTAAACTTCTTGAATTGCCCCCCCATCAACATGGATAAGGGCTTTATAGAGCCTGTCTTCACCAGTAATGTAAGTTTGTCCTTCTCAAGCCTTCAAACTTTGTTGTGTATATTTGGTTAGGCATGACTACAACAGCTGTTTATTTTTGGTGTTTGCATAAAATTGCATGTTTAAAGTTTATTATGTAGTTCATAAACAAAAGTTTGTCCTTCTAAATTTAAGTTTTCAGATGTACAACCAAGTTCCTTCTTCATACCATGTAAATTAAACTATTCAGAGCAAGTGATCTTCTTTTGCACTGCATGTATACTTCTGTTCTTCATCCGTAATCCAGTGGTGTGGTGAACCTACCCACTACAGCACAATGTCATATTCTGCAATGTCTTAACTATGAACAATGTCATATCATTCTACTATTATTTAAACCGTCTCTTTATTTGCCAATCTGAAATGGGATAAATTGACAGCACACTAACCATTGATACTTATGAGTTCTTAATCTGTAATCCAGTGGTGTCGTGAAGCTGCCAACTCCTTCACAATGTCATTTCCTGCCATGTCTTGACCTGAACAATACCATATTGTGTTAATGCAATTTTAAACTATGTCACTTTATTCGTCAGTAAGAAATGTGATGAATTCTCAGCACTGATACTTTTATGTGCGAAACATGTCATCTGTCTGCTTGTTTATCTTTTAGAGTGAGGAAGATATAAGTGTTGAACAAGCACAGTCTCATCATCTTGCTCAGCTGCTTGCACTGCAGCTCCCCAGCAGGGCTAACCTTTCTTGAACTCTATTAAAGTGCTGTCGGTTTTGTATATTATTTTGTCGGCGTGTTTATTTGCACTGGTGGCGATCTTTGATGCCCAGTGTATGTAATCTGCTATCTGCTTGTGCATTATTACCATAGTGGCAAATTTGATGCCCAGTGGATGTAATATGCCATAATTTCTTTATTGCATAGTCTAGGTTTTTTTCTTATTCACGATGCTGCAATTATTTTACTGTATATATGTCCTGTCTTCGCAGTAAACCGGCCAAACCGTAAAATTATGGTACATAATCAGGCCGTCATGCAATCACGATGTATGAACCGCATCATGGGCCCTGTCAAACTGGCCCACTAGTAGATTCGGGCCTTTAATAGGCCGAGTAACCCCCGGCCCTCTTTTCGCAAGAAAACTCAATGGGCTTTTAGGAGGCTGAGAAGTAGGCTGGGCCTGCAATGTGCCGAATAGCTCACGGGCCGGCGGCAGCTCAAAATGGACCCCGACCCATGATTGTGCGAATCAATTCACGGGCTTTTAATAGGCCAAAGTTGTCTCGGTCCTTGTTTGGCCCAATCAGATATATAGGCTGCGAGCAGGCCGGATGCAAACCGGGCCGTAGTTAGGCCCAACTATATGACGGGCTTTTAACAGGCCGAAATTAATATAGGGCCGAAATGTTAAATGGGCCCTTAACAGGCCGAAACTAATATCAAGCCGAATTACTAAATGGGCCTTTAGCAAGTGGGCCTAAAAGCATAGCGTCCAGTCAACGGGCCGAATCTGATATGGGTCATCATTGAGCCCAAAGCCTCTTAAAGGGCCGGACGTGATCTGGGCCGTGATTTGGCCCAGAAAGTGGGAGGCTTTTAACGGGCCAGATCTTATATGGGCCATTATTATGCCCGGAACATGGCAGGCCATTAATGGACTGGATCAATTATGGGCCGACATTTGGCCCAAAACAGGGAAGCCAGTTAATGGGCCGGCCTACTAGGGTCCTCAAAATCTTGTGGGCCTACAGCTGGGCCGGCCCATTAATGTCGATGCAATCTCGTGGGCCTTTAGCTGGGCCAGCCCATTATGATCCGCAAGAATTTTGTGGGCCTTTCCCTGGGCCGGCCCATTATGGCACACAAAAATCTTGTGGGCCTTTACCTAGGCGACCTATTATGGCTCGCGAAGTCTTGTGGGTCTTTAGCTGGGCCAGCCCATTATAGTCCGCAAAATCTCGTGGGCCTTTAATTGGGCTGGCCCATTAAGGGCCGCAAAAATCTTATGGGCCTTTAGTTGGGTCGGCCCATTTAAACTTGTTGGGCCGTGCCACATGTCGACGTATCATAGGCGCCTTCTGTCCAATGAGTGGATGACATCTGTTCCAATGATGAGCCGACACGTCTTTCCTCCAGCCAATGATGATTTTACACGTGGAAAATCCCCATTGGTCGGGGTTGTTAACGGGTTATCGGATCCAAAACCCGACCCAATAGCTTAACGGCGTTCCATTACGATGGATGCCACGTGCCGGTCACCCTTGACGAAAGCACTTCTGTGACGCGCGATTTATCGTCATGGAAATGGACACTTCCGTGATGATAATTTGGGTAATGTCATGGAACACTTCTACGAGAGTACATGCATGACTATCTTGATTCTGTCATAAATTTGTCATGGATGTACATGCATGACAAAAAATGCGACCTACTATGACAAACACGTATCATCACGGAAGTGTATTTTTTGTAGTGTTAATGCATGCTTGCCTCGGGGCGAGGGACGGCCGCCTGCTGGAGGCCGGCCCTCCCCAAGCCCGACTGGCTGGGCATCCGCCGTCTTCTGCGGCGTCACTGCCTGATAGGGCCCGCGGCTGGAAGGCCGTACCAACAGGCCGTCGTGGGGAACAGGGTTCCGCCTGCTCGGAGTGACGTCGGGGGGGGGGGACATGGCACAGTGCCACACCGTGCGGAGATCTCCGCCTGTACGGGTGTTAGGACCCCGACTCGATACCGCATAGGTCTAGCATGTAACACCTCATATCACTTTGCGGCCTCACGCACGGTACTCCCACGGGTGTCGCCTTACCTTTGCCCGGGACCGTTTGCGCCTTTTGGCACACGTATATGATAGTGTCGCTAGCACCCATATGATAAGGAGCCCAGGCTGACATGGCTAGTCGTAAACCCAAAGTGGCACAGACTTACAGGGACAGGCATCCATGACCCAGCAACGAACGTGTCGGTCATCAGCAAGTGGGTCCGGGCTGTAGCACTGGGCTAGCAGGACGCCGGTAAACCAGGCTGTAGCGGGCTAACAGGACTCCGGTACTCAATGCGTGACATTTCCCCGAAGGGACAGACACAGGAACGAAGAAGGACACATGCCGGCCAGCCTAAGTGTTCCAAAGTAGTAGCAAGCTACCATGGCTCGGTGGAAACACTAGGAGACATTTCCCGGTAAGAGAGGCTACTAAAGATAAACAACTAGATAGTCAGATCCCACACATACCAAGCATTTCAATCATACACACAATATGCTCGATATGTGCAATACAACAAGGCATCACAACATGACTCTATGACACAAGTACTTTATTTAAGGCTCAGAGAGCCATACATAACATACACAAAGGTACGGGTCACACGACCCAGCATTCAAGTCATACAGTCATACAAACCAGCAGCGGAAGTAACTTGTCTGAGTACAGACAACTAGTAAAATAAAAGAGGCTTCGAAAGCCTAGCTATACTACGTGGTCCTTCACAAGCTCAGGATCACCACCTGGGCCTTAGCCTACTCATTGATGTCAACGTCTACGAAGAACCCATCAGAAGGGGTTGCAGCATCTTCTGTAAAAATGTAAATTATAGCAACATGAGTACAAAGGTACTCAGCAAGACTTACATCAGATCCTACATACATGCACATTATCAAGAAGGGTTGGTGGAGTTATTGCAGCAAGCCAGCTTTGACTCTTGGCTAGGCTATCCTACGAGACTCCAACTTGAAATGGTTTTGCGTACACGAGTCCACTACTCACCACTTCAATACACTACCGAGGATCCACCTCCGTCTTCCTACAGAAGAGCCATCCTCGGCACTCACACTTATCTTGAGGCTTTTAGTAGTTTCCATTTACTTGTCTATGAACTGTATAGGCAACCAAGTAGTCCTTTACCGCGGACGCGGCTATTCGAATAGATCATGATAACCCTGCAGGGGTGTACTTCTTCATACATGTTTCCACCACTTAGCGTCTGCACACGACATGTGCTCGGCAGACTTCAAGCGAAAGCTGACGTGGGTGTAGACCACGACCTACCTAAACACCTAAGTCTCTAGTCCAGGTTTATCGCCTATCCAGGTTCCATCCGCAGGGAGTCCGGCCGAGGTTTCCCATACGGCCCCGAACGATGTGAACAGGGTTCCCGAGATACCTAACGGGTATTCGGTACACCCGGCCACGTACCTACCGCATCACAGCCCACCCCTACGGTCAGCGCTGTCCACGGCCTCCAGTAGGCTACAAACACCAGAAACTACTTGCAACTCCTGGACAGAGAGCTAGGGTGAATAAGAAGTCGAGCGGGGTCATATTTCAGGGCCCAATGCATGGTAGTAGCTGTATCTTAAATCACACATACAGATCTCAGTGCTTAAGGTCGGCTTCAATGAAACAACCCACCATGTACTCCTACATGGCCTTTCATCGATACCTTTACCAAATCGTGTTCACCACACCACACTCATTACTGACATAATCATTTCACTCTAGCCCATCACCCAGATGAACCAGACCTGACACGGCTCTATGCATAGCAGGCATAGCAAGGTAGGAACAACACATACATATGGCTCAATCAACTCCTACACATGCTAGTGGGTTTCATCTAGTTATTGTGGCAATGACAGGTCATGCAGAGGAAGTGGGTTCAACTATCGTAGCACACAGCAGTTTGAAACGCGTTGTCTTAATGCAGTAAAAGAGAGCAGGAGCGAGAACATGGGATTGTATCGATATGATCAAATGGTTGGTTGCTTGCCTGATGGTTCGATGCACTGATACGGTTCTTCGTTAGGGTAATCACGGTACTCCTCGAAGGCAGAACCTGCCGCAAGAACACCGATACACAACCATCACCAAACAATGTGCAACAATATGATGCATGCATGAACATGGCAATATGAGTGTGTTGGGCTAATGCAACTAAGACCAGAAGGGTTTGAACCAATTTGAATCAAAGATTCAAATTTCAAACTCAAACATGGCCCTTTAAAGTGTTTTTCCTTGTTCTGCATTAAACATCAAGTTAACTTGTTTAATCATGCATGAAAATAGTACAAATGGAAAGATTGGATTTTTCTGATCATTTTTCATATATAACTTGTCTGATTTGGAGTTACAGAATAAAAGTTATGAATTTTTGAACTTTAAACTATATTCTGGAATTTCCTATATTAGATTAAATCCAGAAAATCAATTATTGCGTCAGCCTGACGTCAGTGTGACGTCAGCAGGTCAACGGGACACGTCCGGGTCAAACCTGACAGTGGGTCCCGCGTGTCAGTGTGATTAGATTAGTTATAGTTTAATTAAAACTAAACCTGTTTAATTAACAGGGCTGGGCCCCACCTGTCATAGACTCCGGGGAGTCAACCAGGGCCCACCCGTGGTCAAACCCGGGTCGGCTGCACCGGCGTTTAGCCGCCGGCGAGCCCGACGCGGCGGCGGAAGTGGTTTTTGCCGTTCCGGCAACCAAACGAGCCGCGGAGGCCACCGGAGAGGAGCTGAGGTCGAGCCGCAGCTCTTGGTGGAGTCCGTTGGGGTCGGGGTGGCCGGAGTTGGCGCCGGCGACGACTTTGGCGGCCACCGGAGTTTGGCCAAAGTCGAACTTGTCGCTAGGGGGGTCGGTGAGGTGCGGGGAGTAGCTAGTTAGGTGCTACGTGACGCGGGGAGCATGATGGACACCGTGGAGCGGCCGGAGGGTGACCGGGAGCACGTCGGCGATGAGCTCCACGGTGGTGGGTGCGGTTGAGCTCCGGGAGGTCGCTACACGGCTCGGGAGCAAGTAAAGAGGGAAGGGGAAGATGGCTAAGCTCACAGGGAGTTCGACGAAGCCCTTGGTGCGGCCGGGGACGGACCGGAGCGACGACGGCGTTGAAGGGGATCTCCGGCGACGGCGGTTCGGGCGAGGTCGTTGCGGTGGACTCGGGCGTTGCGAGCGCTCGGGGCTCGGCTTGCTCGATGAAGTGGACAGCGGCGGAGCTCCTGGACACGACGAGAGGATGCACGGGCGGCGGGGAGCACGGCTACGACGTAGGCACGACGGTGGTGGCATCGGTCATGGCGGGGGAGCGCGAGGGGGAGGAGCTGGAGAGGAGAGGGTGTGTCTGGGGGGTTCGGGGGAGAGAGGGGGAGCGATCCACGATGTCACCGGGCGAGGGGAGCAGCGAGGCGGTGAGCAGGTGCGTGGCGTGCGCTGCGGTCGCCGTCGGGCACCTGCCTGCCTGCCTGGCCGGCAAGCAGCTCGCTGGAGCGGCGCTGGGCTGGGCCGGCAGGTGGGCCGGGTGCTGGCGCCAGGTAAGTTTTTCCATTTTCTCTGTTTTCTGTATTTTTAATACTTCTGCAACTTTGTTGAATTAATAAAAATACTTAGGCAACTCCTAAAATCACCAAACTACTCCTGGTCCATAGTTGGATTATTTACAACATGAAACATTTTAGTTTGGAGATATTTGAGCATTTAAATATTTTACATAATTTTAAATGCCCAAATTCTAATATTTATGATTTAATTCACAAACCCTAAGATGGCCTAGGAAAATGTGCATCACTTTTGGCAGAGGTTCTGAACCAAGACAAAAATGATGGGCATTTTAGAAGGGCATTTCAGGTTCATTGAAAAAGTTTTTAGTAAACCCTAATTGGTTTCAGAGGGGACTGGGGGTTCTGCCATCCCCATTTCAGGTTTCTGATGAAAGAATAAATATGATGCAACACTCTAATGCATGAACTAGCTAGGGTGTGACAACTCACCCCCACTCAAAAGAATCTCGTCCCGAGATTTGGGTTCCTCTGGAAAAAGGACGGGGTACTCGAGTCGAAGACGATCCTCCCTTTCCCAAGTTGCTTCATCCTCAGAATGGTGCGACCATTGAACTTTGAGAAACTTGATATTATGACGTCGAGTGGTACGCTCGGCCTGATCAAGGATACAAATGGGGTACTCTCGGTACGTGAGATTATCTTGAAGATCAAGCGTTTCGTGGTCCACCCCACGAATAGGATCCGAGAAGCAACGCCTGAGTTGAGAAACGTGGAAGACATCATGGACTCTGGAGAGATGTGGAGGTAGTTCCAACTGGTAGGCAACTTCTCCTCGTTTAGCGAGAATGCGAAAAGGTCCGATGTAACGAGGAGCAAATTTGCCTTTGATACCGAAACGATGGGTTCCCTTCAGAGGGGTAACCCGAAGGTAAGCCTTCTCGTTCACCTCGAAAGTCATAGCCTTATGTTTTCGGTCATATTGACTCTTTTGACGAGATTGGGCTGTTTTCAACTTTTCACGAACGATGCGAACTTGCTCTTCTGCTTCCTGAATCATATCTGGGCCAAAGAATTGTCTTTCCCCGGTTTCTGACCAGTTAAGGGGTGTTCGACACCGTCGTCCATAGAGAACTTCAAAAGGGGATTTACCCAAGCTAGATTGATAGCTGTTGTTGTAAGCGAATTCTTCAAATGGAAGGCATTTCTCCCACTCCATTCCGAATGAGATAACAGAGGCTCGAAGCATGTCTTCTAGAATCTGGTTGACGCGTTCTACCTGACCACTCGATTGAGGGTGAAAAGCGGTGCTAAAGGAAAGGCGGGTTCCCATAGCATTTTTGAAACTTTCCCAAAATCGAGAGGTGAAAAGACTTCCTCGATCCGAGTTAATTTCCAAAGGAACACCATGGAGAGACACTATTCGGGAGATGTATAAGTCTGCCAACTGATTAGCGGTTATACTCTCACGAACAGGTAAGAAATGAGCTACTTTGGAAAGGCGGTCGACAACGACGAAGATAGCATTATGCCCTCTCTTGGTCCTGGGAAAACCGGTAATGAAATCCGTACCAATTTTATCCCATTTCCATTCAGGAATAGCTAGGGGTTGAAGGGTGCCAGCAGGCCGTTGATGCTCTGCTTTTACACGATGACAGATGTCGCAATTAGCAATATACTGAGCGATTTCTCTCTTCATCCTAGTCCACCAGAACCTCTGGCGTAGGTCCTGATACATCTTGGTACTACCGGGATGAATGGTGAGAGGAGATTCATGAGGCTCCTTAAGGATCAACTGCCGTAGATGCTGGTTCTTGGGAACCACTAAACGGTTCTCAAAGTACACAACACCATGATCATTTGTGGAGAAACAACTAGCACTTCCGCTAGCAATGTTCTCCTTGATTTTAGATATTCCCTTATCTCGCTTTTGGGCAGCGATAATTTGATCCATAAGAGTAGGTTTCGCCACCAAGGTGGAAAGAAATCCTTGAGGAACAATGTGAAGGTTAAGCTTCCGAAATTCCTCATGGAGAAGCGGTTGACTTTGTTGTAATATCAGGTTGTTACAATAAGATTTACGACTTAGCGCATCAGCCATGACGTTGGCTTTCCCTGGGGTGTAAGTTATTCCTAAGTCGAAATCTGTGATCAACTCGACCCAACGTCTTTGCCTGAGATTCAAATCCGGTTGGGTGAAGATGTACTTCAGACTTTGGTGATCAGTGAATATTTCGCAACGATTACCGAGAAGGTAATGTTGCCAGGTTTTAAGTGCATAGACTACAGCTGCAAGCTCTAGATCATGAGTAGGATAATTCTCCTCATGTGGGTGCAATTGCCGTGAAGCGTAAGCAATTACGTGTCGATCTTGCATGAGAATACAGCCTAGTCCTTGTCGCGAGGTGTCGCAGTAGATAACAAAGTCCTTAGAGAAGTCTGGCGGTACCAGTACGGGAGCAGAAGTCAGGCGTCTTTTCAGTTCCTGAAAGCTGTGCTCACATTGTGGAGTCCATTCGAACTTTTTATCTTTCTTGAGGAGTTCGGTTAGAGGTTTAGCAACTTTGGAGAAGTTCTCGACAAAGCGACGACAATAGCTCGCTAGGCCAAGGAAACTCCGAACTTGCTTGACCGATTCAGGTGGAGTCCAATTAAGGACGGCTTGAACTCGCTCAGGGTTAACAACAATACCTTTACCAGATATTACATGACCCAGATAGGTCACTTCTGACAACCAAAATTCACATTTAGAGAATTTGGCATAAAGGCGATGCTCTCGAAGTTTCTTCAACACTAGCCTTAGATGTTCGGCATGTTCTTCCTCATTCTTGGAGTAGATGAGTATATCATCGAGGTAAACCACGACGAATTTATCCAAATACTCCATGAAGATTGAGTTCATTAACCGAGAAAAGGTGGCTGGAGCGTTGGTTAAACCGAAGGACATGACGGTGTACTCGTATTGGCCATAACGAGTAACAAAGGCCGTTTTAGGAATGTCCCCGTTCCTAATTTTGATTTGATGGTAGCCCAACCTCAAATCCATTTTGGAGAAGACTGAGGATCCAGCGAGCTGATCATACAGGTCGTTGATCCTGGGGAGCAGATATTTGTTCTTGATTGTGACCAAATTGACAGGTCGATAATCTACAACCATCCGGTCCGTACCATCCTTCTTCTTGACGAAGAGGACGGGGCAAGCCCACGGAGATGAACTAGGTCGGATGAAACCCTTTTTCAAGGACTCATCAAGTTGTTTCTTAAGCTCGGCTAGTTCTAGTGGTGCCATCTTATAGGGTCTTCTAGCAATCGGGACGGTTCCTGGAATGAGGTCTATTACGAACTCCACATCCCTGTCAGGTGGAATACCTGGCAATTCATCTGGGAAGACATCCGGGAAGTCACGGACTACCGGAACGTCCTCAAGGTCTGGAAAAGGGCTGGCGTTAAGAGAATATAACTGTCGCTTGGCTATTCGGGTCAAGACATTGACTATCTTCCCCGAGGGATGGGTGAGTTGAACAGTCCTAGAGAAGCAATCAATTTTGGCATGATGAGCTGACATCCAGTCCATACCCAAAATGATATTAATATCTGAAAATTTGAGAGCTATCAAAGATGCAAGGAAAACAAGTCTGTCGACTTGGATTTCATTTCCATAACTTACCCTGGAGGTCTGCCATCTAGAACCGGGAGTAGAAATTTCCATAGTGGATGGCATGTCACAGAATGCGGTGTTACACAAACGAGCATAGTTCTCGGATATAAATGAATGAGAGGCTCCTGTATCGAAAAGAACAGATGCCGGGTGGCAATTAACAAGGAGCGTACAGAGAACAACGTTGGGATCCTCTTGAGCTTCTTCGGCAGAGATACAGTTGACGTGGCCACGTGTAGCGGTGGCCGGCTTGGCGTGGAACACTTTCCCTGTCGGCTTGCCACGGCCAACAGCTTTAGCAGGTTGGTTGGGGTTGTTTTGGGGACACTCACGCATATAGTGGCTAGATTCCCCACACTTGAAACAAGTCACGAAACTGGTGCGGGGAGGAGCACTGTTGGTTGGACCACCATAGGGCTTGGCTGGTGCAGACTGTTGAACGGGGCGAGGCGCCTGGAAGGATGGCCTCGGTGTGAACCTGGGTGGCAGGGAAGTGTTGGGCACCCACACGCGGCGCTTCTGAGGACCAGCACCGGATGAGGAACCCACGTCACGGCCATGCTTGCGTGTTGCGTCATAATCAGTCTGACCAGTCTCAGCACTGATGGCCTTGTTAACAAGCTTCTGAAAAGATGTGCACTCATACAGACGGAGGTCGCGGCGAAGCTCAGGACTAAGCCCCTTACGGAACCTTGCTTGCTTCTTGGCATCGGTAGAAACTTCCTCAGTGGCATATCGTGCGAGGTTTCCGAACTCCCTGCTGTAAGCATCCACAGAGAGTCGGCCATGAGTGAAACTGCAAAATTCCTCACGTTTACGGTCCATGAGACCCTCCGGAATGTGATGTTCACGGAAAGCCTCGCTGAATTCGGCCCAAGTAGTGACATGGCCCGCTGGGCGCATAGCTCCATAATTCTCCCACCAGAGACTGGCAGGGCCTTCAAGATGATATGCAGCAAAGGTGACCTTGTCAGCCTCAGCTACTAACGCAGAGCGCAGTTTGTGAGAGATACTGCGAAGCCAGTCATCAGCGTCGAGAGGCTCGACGGAGTGGTGGAACGTGGGTGGATGTAACTTGATGAAATACTGAGTGACACCACGTTAGTCCTCTGATGGTGTGCTGTGTTCTGTTCAATACGCTCCAACAAACGGTTGGTCTCCCGCTTGTTTCTTTCGGCTTCCATCATAACCTCGGCTAGGGAAGGAGGATGAGGCAGATTTGCATTCCTGACTTCACTGCCTTCGGCCTGCTCTTGAGGAGCAGGGTTAGTGCGCGTGTTGACCATCCTAGGTAAACAAGACAATGATTTAGTCAGAATGATAAAATTCCGACATAAGATACAGAATGTAAGGAATAACTCGGAATGCAAGATGATCATCCATATGACATGGTAGATACAGAAACTGCTTCTTTATTCCATCGTCATACACACCATACAGGGTTTAGTACAAGACCAAACAAAGTACTATTACGGTGATAAGAGGATTACATCTCATCGGGGGCATCCCAAGCTCCTATACATTATTTTTCTACACCTCCGGAAGTGGTACAAACTAGGTCATATCCCACGAGTCACGCAGGACGATAGACGACACAACTAGTACGAACTAGTGATACTACCACTAACTCAGACCGATCCGTAGTAGTCCTCGTAGAAGTCACCTCCATAGCCTGGAAGCTCAACATGATCATCCGGGAACAGACGATCTCGCGGAGCTTGTGGACCATAGGGACTAGGATGAGGTCTTGGACCAACAGACGGTGGCCTGCGGGGACCGCGAGGTGGGGTGATGCCTCCTGCATCACGCCAACTCATCACGTCTGGCAGAGCAGATCTCACAGGATAGAGATCGCGCATATCCGAATATCCAGCTTGCACCGCGCCGGTGCAAACCGAGTCAACGTGGCCCAATGGTCAGCACGGGTATTGAAAAGCTCTAGCCTCAAGGCCCGGTTTTCACGGTCCTTATCCTCGAGCATCTCAGCAGTGGTGCGAGTCCATGAATCCTCCTGAGTGGGGTCAGCATAGATAGCCTGGAGATACCCCTGTGCTCCCGGAAGTGATCCTGGCATATACCGGAAATCAGAGTCCCGAAATAGGCCAGACCTGACTCGCATGATGGTCATCATAGAGTAGGCGGCATCCTGCACGACCATCTCAATAGTAACCCCTAGTCCATAGGAGCAGTGAAGGGGCTCGGTGGATCCAGGATAAGATGGAAATATCCTGACAGTGCAGAGATACTGGCTTTGATTAAAGTCTCGGAATTGCTCTTCGACCGTGTACTCAGGATACCAACGGTATCCAGCCTCAGTCATTACCCTGACCAACATGGCGGTATGGCCGCGTACATCTAGGCATCGAGTCAGGCGAACCACTTGATTAAGGTCGCGAGTGGCCATCTGAAAGCACAACCATAATGCAAAGGCATTAGAATTTCTAGCAAAATTTCGGCAGCATAACGGCTGTAAATGCTCAAGAAGGATTTTGAGACATTTGACAAAGGATTACATACACACTCAACATCATCATATCAAGTTCTGAGTCCATCCTAGCAACATAATGTGGTATTAGAACTGAACTAGACTTGTATCCATCAAACCTATAAGGTACTACTGATTAGTAACACGTGAACCTGATAGAGAGAATAGATCCTAATTCCTTAACCCCCGGTGGAGGAATAGACTGACTCAGATCAGAATGTCATAAGATAAAGGAGTAAAAAGAGCCTTACGTTCCAACCCACAAACAATTCCCCTACATATAACTAAAGAATTTCTAGACTCAACATCGACCAGTTTGGCTTGGAGAACCTACAGGCAGTCCGGCTCTGATGCCAACGCTGTCAGGACCCCGACTCGATGCCACATAGGTCTAGCATGTAACACCTCATATCACTTTGCGGCCTCACGCACGGTACTCCCACGGGTGTCGCCTTACCTTTTCCCGGGACCGTTTGCGCCTTTTGGCACACGTATATGATAGTGTCGCTAGCACCCATATGATAAGGAGCCCGGGCTGACATGGCTAGTCGTAAACCCAAAGTGGCACAGACTTATAGGGACAGGCATCCATGACCCAGCAACGAACGTGTCGGTCATCAGCAAGTGGGTCTGGGCTATAGCACTGGGCTAGCAGGACTCCGGTAAACCGGGCTGTAGCGGGCTAACAAGACTCCGGTACTCAATGCGTGACATTTCCCCGAAGGGACAGACACAGGAACGAAGAAGGACACATGCCGGCCAGCCTAAGTGTTCCAAAGCAGTAGCAAGCTACCATGGCTCGGTGGAAACACTAGGAGACATTTCCCGGTAAGAGAGGCTACTAAAGATAAACAACTAGATAGTCAGATCCCACACATACCAAGCATTTCAATCATACACACAATATGCTCGATATGTGCAATACAACAAGGCATCACAACATGACTCTATGACACAAGTACTTTATTTAAGGCTCAGAGAGCCATACATAACATACACAAAGGTACGGGTCACACGACCCAGCATTCAAGTCATACAGTCATACAAACCAGCAGCGGAAGTAACTTGTCTGAGTACAGACAACTAGTAAAATAAAAGAGGCTTGGAAAGCCTAGCTATACTACGTGGTCCTTCACAAGCTCAGGATCACCACCTGGGCCTTAGCCTACTCATTGATGTCAACGTCTATGAAGAACCCATCAGAAGGGGTTGCAGCGTCTTCTGTAAAAATGTAAATTATAGCAACATGAGTACAAAGGTACTCAGCAAGACTTACATCAGATCCTACATACATGCACATTATCAAGAAGGGTTGGTGGAGTTATTGCAGCAAGCCAGCTTTGACTCTTGGCTAGGCTATCCTACGAGACTCCAACTTGAAATGGTTTTGCGTACACGAGTCCACTACTCACCACTTCAATACACTACCGAGGATCCACCTCCGTCTTCCTACGGAAGAGCCATCCTCGGCACTCACACTTATCTTGAGGCTTTTAGTAGTTTCCATTTACTTGTCTATGAACTGTATAGGCAACCAAGTAGTCCTTTACCGCGGACGCGGCTATTCGAATAGATCATGATAACCCTGCAGGGGTGTACTTCTTCATACATGTTTCCACCACTTAGCGTCTGCACACGACATGTGCTCGGCAGACTTCAAGCGAAAGCCGACGTGGGTGTAGACCACGACCTACCTAAACACCTAAGTCTCTAGTCCAGGTTTATCGCCTATCCAGGTTCCATCTGCAGGGAGTCCGGCCGAGGTTTCCCATACGGCCCCGAACGATGTGAACAGGGTTCCCGAGATACCTAACGGGTATTCGGTACACCCAGCCACGTACCTACCGCATCACAGCCCACCCCTACGGTCAGCGTTGTCCACGACCTCCAGTAGGCTACAAACACCAGAAACTACTTGCAACTCCTGGACAGAGAGCTAGGGTGAATAAGAAGTCGAGCGGGGTCATATTTCAGGGCCCAATGCATGGTAGTAGCTGTATCTTAAATCACACATACAGATCTCAGTGCTTAAGGTCGGCTTCAATGAAACAACCCACCATGTACTCCTACATGGCCTTTCATCGATACCTTTACCAAATCGTGTTCACCACACCACTCTCATTACCGACATAATCATTTCACTCTAGCCCATCACCCAGATGAACCAGACCTGACACGGCTCTAAGCATAGCAGGCATAGCAAGGTAGGAACAACACATACATATGGCTCAATCAACTCCTACACATGCTAGTGGGTTTCATCTAGTTACTGTGGCAATGACAGGTCATGCAGAGGAAGTGGGTTCAACTATCGTAGCACACAGCAGTTTGAAACGCGTTGTCTTAATGCAGTAAAAGAGAGCAGGAGCGAGAACATGGGATTGTATCGATATGATCAAATGGTTGGTTGCTTGCCTGATGGTTCGATGCACTGATACGGTTCTTCGTTAGGGTAATCACGGTACTCCTTGGAGGCAGAACCTGCCGCAAGAACACCGATACACAACCATCACCAAACAATGTGCAACAATATGATGCATGCATGAACATGGAAATATGAGTGTGTTGGGCTAATGCAACTAAGACCAGAAGGGTTTGAACCAATTTGAATCAAAGATTCAAATTTCAAACTCAAACATGGCCCTTTAAAGTGTTTTTCCTTGTTCTGCATTAAACATCAGGTTAACTTGTTTAATTATGCATGAAAATAGTACAGATGAAAAGATTGGATTTTTCTGATCATTTTTCATATATAACTTGTCTGATTTGGAGTTACAGAATAAAAGTTATGAATTTTTGAAGTTTAAACTATATTCTGGAATTTCCTATATTAGATTAAATCCAGAAAATCAATTATTGCGTCAGCCTGACGTCAGTGTGACGTCAGCAGGTCAACGGGACACGTCCGGGTCAAACCTGACAGTGGGTCCCGCGTGTCAGTGTGATTAGATTAGTTATAGTTTAATTAAAACTAAACCTGTTTAATTAACAGGGCTGGGCCCCACCTGTCATAGACTCAGGGGAGTCAACCAGGGCCCACCCGTGGTCAAACCCGGGTCGGCTGCACCGGCGTTTAGCCGCCGGCGAGCCCGACGCGGCGGCGGAAGTGGTTTTTGCCGTTCCGGCAACCAAACGAGCCGCGGAGGCCACCGGAGAGGAGCTGAGGTCGAGCCGCAGCTCTTGGTGGAGTCCGTTGGGGTCGGGGTGGCCGGAGTTGGCGCCGGCGACGACTTTGGCGGCCACCGGAGTTCGGCCAAAGTCGAACTTGTCACTAGGGGGGTCGGTGAGGTTCGGGGAGTAGCTAGTTAGGTGCTACGTGACGCGGGGAGCATGATGGACACCGTGGAGTGGCCGGAGGGTGACCGGGAGCACGTCGGCGACGAGCTCCACGGTGGTGGGTGCGGTTGAGCTCCGGGAGGTCGCTACACGGCTTGGGAGCAAGTAAAGAGGGGAGGGGAAGATGGCTAAGCTCACAGGGAGTTCGACGAAGCCCTTGGTGCGGCCGGGGACGGACCGGAGCGACGACGGCGTTGAAGGGGATCTCCGGCGACGGCGGTTCGGGCGAGGTCGTTGCGGTGGACTCGGGCGTTGCGAGCGCTCGGGGCTCGGCTTGCTCGATGAAGTGGACAGTGGCGGAGCTCCTGGACACGACGAGAGGACGCACGGGCGGCGGGGAGCACGGCTACGACGTAGGCACGGCGGTGGTGGCGTCGGTCATGGCGGGGGAGCGCGAGGGGGAGGAGCTGGAGAGGAGAGGGGGTGTCTAGGGGGTTCGGGGGAGAGAGGGGGAGTGATCCACGACGTCACCGGGCGAGGGGAGCGGCGAGGCGGCGAGCAGGTGCGTGGCGTGCGCTGCGGTCGCCGTCAGGCACCTGCCTGCCTGCCTGGCCGGCAAGCAGCTCGCTGGAGCGGCGCTGGGCTGGGCCGGCAGGTGGGCCGGGTGCTGGCGCCAGGTAAGTTTTTCCATTTTTCTCTGTTTTCTGTATTTTTAATACTTCTGCAACTTTGTTGAATTAATAAAAATACTTAGGCAACTCCTAAAATCACCAAACTACTCCTGGTCCATAGTTGGATTATTTCCAACGTGAAACATTTTAGTTTGGAGATATTTGAGCATTTAAATATTTTACATAATTTTAAATGCCCAAATTCAAATATTTATGATTTAATTCACAAACCCTAAGATGGCCTAGGAAAATGTGCATCACTTTTGGCAGAGGTTCTGAACCAAGACAGAAATGATGGGCATTTTAGAAGGGCATTTCAGGTTCATTGAAAAAGTTTTTAGTAAACCCTAATTGGTTTCAGAGGGGACTGGGGTTCTGCCATCCCCATTTCAGGTTTCTGATGAAAGAATAAATATGATGCAACACTCTAATGCATGAACTAGCTAGGGTGTGACAACGGGGCACTGTAGCCATGCCCATCCTGGGATTCGGGGCGAGAGGCTTCACTGTAGCCACGCTCTATCTTGTACTCTCGATGGGGCCCGGATGCTCTCTGGCCGCGAGGTGGCCGCCTGCCTGATGCCGCCCTCTCTAGAGGCCGGCGGACTAGAGCCGGCCGTTTGTAGTGCCGTTGGCTGGTGGTTGGCCACCCTCTGGTGGCCGGCCGTTGAGCTAGCTGGCCCCCAGATGGCGGAGCTTCAGCTTGGGGCCCAGCCAGGCGGAGCTGGCCCAAAATCTTGATAAATC
>NC_057807.1:42188141-42190273 GCF_018294505.1 Triticum aestivum
CACCGAGCTCCGGGAGAGCGTCGGTCCGCCTTGCGGCAGGCCGATTGCTGAAGCCGGCTTCGTCTTGGCAGGTAGTTGGTCGATTTCGAACTCCTCGGCGGGAAGGCAGGTGGCGTGCCTGGTAAGCTTCCCGGGCCGCCGCCCGCCACAAATGCGCCACGCGGCGCATGCCAGCCCGGCCAGCCTGCCACCCACGCTCCTGATGGGACGGGACAGCGGGCCGGGCCCGCCACTACTGTGCCTCGACACCCGAGCGGATCTGCTGTGCCGAGGGGGGCGGTTACGATTCCCATGACCGCTCGAGGCATGGTGAATGCGTGCGGTAAATGGGGGGCGTGGGGTTGTTTGCGAAGTTAATTCCTCGACCCACGCCCCGTCCCTTCGGCTCCGTAGCCCGAGGGCTATAAGTAGGAGGGAGGGAGGGCTGCGGCAAAGCTTGCGCGCCCCCTCCCACTCTTTCTTCCTCCATAGCTGCTTCTGCTGCTTGCTGCCGCTCGTCACCGACGCACCCCTCCTCCTCACGCGGCCCGCCCGAAGTCATGGCACGTGAGAAGGGCGGCGATTGGGAAGGGTCGATAGTGATCGAGGATCATATCTCCTTCCTCCACGACACGCGCTGGATGCCGAACGCGGCGTTCGTCAAGGCGCGGGTGCCGCCGGAGGCAGAGATTTTGCCGGCACCGAGGGGAAACGAGCGGGTCGTCTTCTGCTCGCACTTCCTCCGCGGCTTCGGCCTTCCGGTGAGCGGCTTCCTCCGCTCGTTCCTCGACTTCAATCACCTCCAACCTCATTACCTCACTCCCAACACCGGGACCATACTCTCCGCCTTCGTCACGGCGTGTGAGGGCTACATCGGCATCCTCCCCACACTCGAGCTGTGGGGAGCATTCTTCTACGGGAAGCTTGGCACCTCTGCCAAGGATACGGCGGCCGAGTGCGGCGGGTTCGTCGCCGTGCACCGGCGGGCGAAACGGAACGCCTTCCCCGTCGTCAAGCTGCCACAGTCTGTAAAGATGTGGCAGCAATCTTACTTCTACGTTGAGAACGTCGACCCGGCCGTCGACTTCGTCAACCTGCCGGCCTACGAAGCTGGCCCTCCCACCGGGCTCTAGCCCAATTGGGGCTACAAGCCGAAGTCGGTGTCGCCGGATGCCGTGGCCGCCATCGGCCCACTCCAGGTGCTACAGGAGTCGGAGGGCCTTGTGGGCACCGACCTCCTCATCGCCTTCGTCAAGCGCCCAATCCTCCTGCTCCAGGGCCGCCCTTATCCGATCTTTCGGATGAGCGGGCACCGTGACCCCAGCGGGCTATGCACGAAGGAAATACCGACTGCCGAGGTCGCGCGGATGGTGAACGAGATCTCCGACCTCAAGCTGTTGGAAAGCGACTGGCGGTACGGGAAGCGGCCGTACTCCTGTGATGAACCACCGCCTACCGTAAGTTTCTTCATTTCTCCCTTTAGCTTTGTTTCTTAGTCTTGCTTTCCGTTATGACGCGACTCCGCTCTAGAGCGCAGATTTATATGTCCGAGGCGATGGTCGCCATCGTGGGGCCGGGTGGCGACTACCTGCCGGACAGGGTGGTGAGCGACGTGGATGACCCTGACTTGGGGGCAGCCGCCCTGGCAGATGACGCAACAGGCGGCGGCGGTGAAGCAGGCGGCTCCAAGGAGGGCGGCAACATGGATACTTGGCCCGATGATGACGATGATGAAGACGAGTCGTGCCCCGCCCGGAGCACTGCCAACGCCGGCGCCGGCCCCTCTTCTGGGCCACCCGCCCACGGCGGCAAGCGCAAGCGGAGGCAAGGCGCTGCCCTTTTTGGCAGCGCGCCAAAGAAGCCTAAGAACCCGGCCGCGGCGACTAGGCGGCAGGAAGCCGCGGCCAAGGCGGCCAAGTACTAGAGGCAGCCGAAGGTGCCGGTTATGGTGTTGGCGTAAGTATTCTTCCCATGCCTTCTGCTTTTTCGCTGATCGGCCTGAAAAAGCTTTCTGACTTGTCTTCTTGTCCCAGGGCCCCGCTAACACTTGAGAGGTCGGGAGCCGCCTCGGTCATAGGCCGTCAGCGACCTCCTCCACCAGCCATCGGATTAACCCAGCCACCGACCTCCGGGAGGCGATAGAATGGAACGCG
>NC_057807.1:42190285-42192648 GCF_018294505.1 Triticum aestivum
GGAAGGCACGTGAGGAAGAGGCTGACCACCTGGCGAAGGCGAAGGTGGACAAGGCCACAACGTCCGCGGCGAGGAGGTTAGCACAGGCGGAGGCCAAAGCCGCGGAAAGGGAGTGGCTCACGGAGGCTGCACGCTGTCAGGAGCCGCTGCTCGTGACGCCTTTGAACATTGCACCGCCTCCGTCGGAGTTTGAGGCGACGTCCGGGGGAGCCGGCGATGACCAGCCGGTCATGGAGAGGGAGGGCGGCGACATGGCCATGCCGGACGTCATCGTGCCGCCGCCGCCACCTATGAGCGAGATGCGGGCCGAGCAGCCGATCGGGCCGCCGGTGCTACCAGCCAGGGACGTGGTGGTGATGGACCTTACTCCTGAGGTCCTCACACCCGTATGCCGTCACCTTGAGAAGGCGGCTTCAGCACCACGGCCGCTGGAGGCCGGCGCTGCGAGCTCGTCGATCCCTGACACCGAAGCGACCAGCACCGTGCCGGTCGGCTGGATACGCGGGGGCGGGATGGGCGCCCTAAACCAGGCATCCCTCGACGTCCATGCCAAACTCCGGGCTGAAGCCGAAGCCCTCAAGCGCTGCAACGAGGCTTTCCTGGACTCGCGGGCCTCCATCCGCGTAAGTTATTTTTGGCTTTCTTCGTTGGTTAATCTTCTTGCTTCTCTCGTGGGAGCGCGCAAGCATACCCACTGGGTGTAATCCCCAAGTTCCGGGCCGGCTGCTGAGCAGGCGGGCTGGAACTTTATCTTGCAAGTGTCGAATGCTAACTTTGTCTGGTGTCCCTTCTGCAGGACTACCACAATCTTCGCGCGGTCGCCTACAACTCCGGGGTCCGGGAGCTAGAGACGCAGACCTCCCATCTGTCCGAGAGCCGGAGTAAGCTTCTTCTTTCTTCTTGTTTCGCGGGGGCGCGCTGGCACACCAGCGGGCTGTAGTCCCCGAGGTTTGGGCCGACTGCTGAGCAGTCGGCCTGAATATCCTCAATGGCCCTACCTTTGTTAACTACTTATTCTCTGCGGGGGCGCGATGGCGCACCCGCGGGCTGTAGTCCCCGAGATTTGGGCCGACTACGGAGCAATCGGGCCAGATCTCCCGGCAACTGTGTCCCTCTTTATCTTTTTGACTGATGCTCTATCTTCTTTTCCTCTTTTCAGAGGCCAATGCCGCCTTGCAGCAGCAGCTGGGTGAAGCCAACACCGCCCTGTGGGGCAAGGAGGCGGAGTGCAGCAAGCTGGCCGAAGAGCAAGACCGGCTGGTCACTCAGCTTGCCGAGTAGGCGGAGGCCCTCAAGGCGGCCCAGCAGGAGGCGAAGACTAAGGAGACCGACCTACTCACCGAGTTTGAGGTCGAGCGCTCCGCCTGGGCCGACAAGGAAGACCATATGACAGCATGCTTCAGCGGCATTGAGGACTTGGTTGATGGTAAGCTTTATTCTTCTTATTTCTTTGTCTGAGCTGATTGCTTGTTTCTGACTTTGTTTTTCTTGCCTTCTGCCCGAGCAGGTTTCTTCCCGGGTCACTCCGTTACCGCGATCCAGATGATCGAGGCCCAGCGTGAGGAGTGGAGGGTGGAAGGCGCGTAGATCGCCGCTGATGCTCCCCGGACTTTTGGAGAACAAATCCTCAGCATCCAGGCCCGCCTTCGGCCTGCCCATCGAATGATGCGCCGTCTCCAACGCGTCGGGGATCAGGCGATCTCCGCCCTCTGGCCAGGTTTGCTGGCTCCGCGCACCCCAAGTCGGACTACCGTCTAGCTGGAGGTGGCGGCCAGCCGCCTGGAAGCGTGGAAGGGCTCCGCAGCCTGGGCAGGAGCGCGCCGGGCCTTCGAGTTCGCCAAAGCGTGGTATCCTAAGCTGGATTTAGCCCAACTAGCCACGTTCCGGCTGGAGGCGCAGGAGGAGCTGGTGGTGGTGGAAGCCAATCTTTTCAACAGGGCGGCGGCGATCGCCGACTTCACGGATACCAGCATCTTCATTCCGGAGGTGGTCGAGGAAGGCGCCGAGGCGCCACAGGAGTGACTTGGGCTGAACCCGGAGGATAGCAAGGACTCGGCCGAGGTCATTGACTCTAGCAACGAAGGGGAGGAGGAGGAAGCGGAGGAGGAGGAGAGCGACGTCTACCTGCCAGAGGTTGGGGCAGATGGTCAGCCCCAACCTGACCGGGCCTCAAGCAACGATCCGCGCTCCAAAGCGGCCAGGCGGGAATCGACCAGCCACCCAACCCTCCGACGGGTGCCACCGACTCTGCTGTCCAACCCTCTACCATTCCAGCTGCCGATGCCGGCTCTGCCGCGCAGTCGGAGCCGCCTGCCGCATCAGGCGGAACGGCCGACTCCGGCATTCGGCCGGAGCCCTCTGCC
>NC_057807.1:42256697-42258294 GCF_018294505.1 Triticum aestivum
TAGAAAGGTGAACTGAACCTTTGGGCCTCTAGAAATAATGCAAGCCTGAAACTCAAATACCTAGAAAGGTGAACTGAATCTTTGGGCCTCTAGAAACAATGCAAGCCTGAAATTGAAATACCAAGAAAGGTGAACTGAATCTTTGGGCCTCTACAAAAAATGCAAGCCTGAAATTGAAATACCTAGAAAGGTGACCTGAATCTTTGGGCCTCTAGAAAGATTTATTACCTCCTCAAGCAGCATCAAACAATTCCATGCATGAACCACAAATCTATAGCAATTTTGATCAGGATCTACTTTTCCAAATCAGAATTAGCGCTAGAGCAAGCAAGATCAATGATATGGCCGTGAGACAGAGAAGGAACGAACAAACTCACCTCTCTCGCGACCTCCCTGGTAGATGCGCCGCCGCCGCGCACGATAAAGGGAGAAAAACGACTGGTGAAGGGGGAGCGGGGTGACCTTCGAAGGTCGGAGGGAGAGGGCCGCCGGAGTAGGGTGGCGGAGGCCGGAAGGAGAGGGCGGCCGGAAGAGAGAGAGGGCGAGCGACGCTTGGGCGGGCGTCCCTATGGGGAACAGAGAGGAGTCGTGCGAGAGGGGGAGGAGCGAACTGGTGCGGGCAGGTGAGATTTTTTTAGGGGAGCGATCTGGTGCGGGCAGGTGAGATTTTTTAGTTCTCTTTTAGTGGGCCCAGGATAACTAACCCAATTAGAACCTCTCCACCGGGCTAGTTTTTTTAGCTTGGTTAGAGCAAACTAGCTCAAACTAACCCCTCTTGTTTTGATAATTTGAGGCTATTTCAACCCAAACTAGCTCTAACTCAGGGATCCAAACTAGCTCTACCTCTAACTAGCTCTAACACATTGTTTTTTATGGCCATATCACCACATTATTGTTTTCTACTGCTGGTTCACTAGGCTACCGTGGTTCGCACGGCTGGTTCACTAGGCTGCCGTGGTTTGCACTCCTCCGACCTGAGTAGTACTCCTTCCCTTCCTAAATATAAGTATTCATAGATATTTCACTATGGAGCACATACGGATGTATATAGATGCATTTTATGTGTAGATTCACTCATTTTTCTCCGTATGTGGTCCATAGTGAAATCTCTCCAAAGACTTATATTTAGGAACGGAGGGAGTAGTATAGTACTAGTATATACCGCATCATTCTTTGCTCCTTCTTACTACTCCGACATGTGGGAGAGCCAGCATCCGGGTCGACGTGTCATGCACCAGATTAGAGCGTGGAACGGAAGGGGGGCATCACCCCGGTCGGAGCGCCAGTAATTCATTACTATAGTGAGTGGTCATATCACAAGTCTTTCCAGCAGTAACGCGCCGTCAAATCGCACAACCCGACTCGCTCACCCTCCTCGCCTCTCTGTCAAACTGCCTACCCGAAAACTGCCGCGCGTACTGCCGGGGAAAAGCCCCGCCCTCAACTTTTAACTACGCGAAAATAGTTCGAGCTTGTTCGTTCTATATAAATACAGTACTTACTGTATGTTTATTCACCTGTGGGGTTGTTCAATGAATGGAGGGGCGGGGAGCACAAGTGAACAATACTACCTCGGTCCGGGTTTATTGGTCCCCAT
>NC_057807.1:42258304-42267860 GCF_018294505.1 Triticum aestivum
AGCCTGAAACTTAAATACCTAGAAAGGTGAACTGAATCTTTGGGCCTCTAGAAATAATGCAAGCCTAAAAATGAAATACCTAGAAAGGTGAACTGAACCTTTGGGCCTCTAGAAATAATGCAAGCCTGAAACTCAAATACCTAGAAAGGTGAACTGAATCTTTGGGCCTCTAGAAACAATGCAAGCCTGAAATTGAAATACCAAGAAAGGTGAACTGAATCTTTGGGCCTCTACAAAATATGCAAGCCTGAAATTGAAATACCTAGAAAGGTGACCTGAATCTTTGGGCCTCTAGAAAGATTTATTACCTCCTCAAGCAGCATCAAACAATTCCATGCATGAACCACAAATCTATAGCAATTTTGATCAGGATCTACTTTTCCAAATCAGAATTAGCGCTAGAGCAAGCAAGATCAATGATATGGCCGTGAGACAGAGAAGGAACGAACAAACTCACCTCTCTCGCGACCTCCCTGGTAGATGCGCCGCCGCCGCGCACGACAAAGGGAGAAAAACGACTGGTGAAGGGGGAGCGGGGTGACCTTCGAAGGTCGGAGGGAGAGGGCCGCCGGAGTAGGGTGGCGGAGGCCGGAAGGAGAGGGCGGCCGGAAGAGAGAGAGGGCGAGCGACGCTTGGGCGGGCGTCCCTATGGGGAACAGAGAGGAGTCGTGCGAGAGGGGGAGGAGCGAACTGGTGCGGGTAGGTGAGATTTTTTTAGGGGAGCGATCTGGTGCGGGCAGGTGAGATTTTTTAGTTCTCTTTTAGTGGGCCCAGGATAACTAACCCAATTAGAACCTCTCCACCGGGCTAGTTTTTTTAGCTTGGTTAGAGCAAACTAGCTCAAACTAACCCCTCTTGTTTTGATAATTTGAGGCTATTTCAACCCAAACTAGCTCTAACTCAGGGATCCAAACTAGCTCTACCTCTAACTAGCTCTAACACATTGTTTTTTATGGCCATATCACCACATTATTGTTTTCTACTGCTGGTTCACTAGGCTACCGTGGTTCGCACGGCTGGTTCACTAGGCTGCCGTGGTTTGCACTCCTCCGACCTGAGTAGTACTCCTTCCCTTCCTAAATATAAGTATTCATAGATATTTCACTATGGAGCACATACGGATGTATATAGATGCATTTTATGTGTAGATTCACTCATTTTTCTCCGTATGTGGTCCATAGTGAAATCTCTCCAAAGACTTATATTTAGGAACGGAGGGAGTAGTATAGTACTAGTATATACCGCATCATTCTTTGCTCCTTCTTACTACTCCGACATGTGGGAGAGCCAGCATCCGGGTCGACGTGTCATGCACCAGATTAGAGCGTGGAACGGAAGGGGGGCATCACCCCGGTCGGAGCGCCAGTAATTCATTACTATAGTGAGTGGTCATATCACAAGTCTTTCCAGCAGTAACGCGCCGTCAAATCGCACAACCCGACTCGCTCACCCTCCTCGCCTCTCTGTCAAACTGCCTACCCGAAAACTGCCGCGCGTACTGCCGGGGAAAAGCCCCGCCCTCAACTTTTAACTACGCGAAAATAGTTCGAGCTTGTTCGTTCTATATAAATACAGTACTTACTGTATGTTTATTCACCTGTGGGGTTGTTCAATGAATGGAGGGGCGGGGAGCACAAGTGAACAATACTACCTCGGTCCGGGTTTATTGGTCCCCATTGTATTTCGTGCCAAATTTTGACCATAGATTAAACTAAGAAAATGTTCACGCATGTCACCAAACATTATATTTTTCAAAACTATGTTCAAATACGAATCCAATGAGATAAATTTTCTTGACATGCATTAACATTTTGTTTGTTTAATCTTTAGTCAAAATTTTGCACAAACTATAATAGGGACCTATAAACCAGGACGGAGGTAGTACTGTGGTAGTAGTAAGTAGGAGTCGTAGAGTAGTCACCTTAAATAGAGAGTTTCTTTTCTTTAATGCCACGCACACAAATTGAAATGCTTGTCGTGGAGAGAAAAAAGATAATCACTCCCCTATATATG
The DNA here is from genome assembly GCF_018294505.1 of Triticum aestivum. NCBI lineage: Eukaryota > Viridiplantae > Streptophyta > Magnoliopsida > Poales > Poaceae > Triticum > Triticum aestivum. Next base: position 42,260,318 of record NC_057807.1, read on the forward strand.
GACGCAGGGGCCTGAGCGCTTGCTTTACTAGGGTTGCTCTCTTCATTCTCTCATCCTCTCTAGATATAAACAAGACAGCGGTAGCGACATTTTCTCTCTGGTCACCGCTGGTCACAGATCCGGCCGGATCCCTTCGGCCGGTGTGTGTAGAGGACTAAAAGGTGCATCGTTCACACGGTCATCACCGTCGAGGGAGGAAACCCACAGCTACCGGAGGGGCCCGATCCTCTGCCCGTGCTGTTCTCTCTGACACAGCGTCGGCTCGGGAGATCCTCCGACTCTTCTTCCTCCCTGCCGTATTGTTCGCAGATCCGACCTACTGCCGCCGACATCTCGGCGACCCTCAGGTATAAGTTCTTCGAAAGCGGCCTTGCTCTACTTCCCCAGCTCCCCACCTGTCTGCATGTGCATCTTTTTCTACTCCCATCAGCTCTTCCAAAGCCACCTAAATTTTTAGTATTATTAGAGGTAAAGCTACTTCATGCATTCGAATCTAGGGCTTTGTTCAAACAATGAAGAAAGGGGGGAAAGTTGTAGCAGACCGGATACCCAACCGGTCTCTTGGTTGAAAAGGGAAATAATGGGAAAACACCGTACAAACTGGATAAGGAACAAATCTATTATTGGTTGAAAAAGGATAGAAAGTGGCGGCTGGTGGACAAGTCAACAGAGTATGTCCAGGATTAGATTTGCTGCCATCACATAGTAAAAGGTCTCTAGGATTAGATTTGCTGCCCTCACATAGTAAAAGGTCTCAGGATTAGATTTGCTGCCTTCACATAGTAAAAGGTCTCAGGATTAGATTTGCTACCCTCACATAGTAAAAGGTCTCAGGATTTGATTTGCTGCCCTCACATAGTAAAAGGTCTCAGGATTAGATTTGCTGCCCTCACATAGTAAAAGGCCTCCAGGATTAGATTTGCTGCCCTCACATAGTAAAAGGTCTCCAGGATTAGGTTTGCTGCCCTCACATAGCGTGAACAAGCTCGACATCACCACTTTATGGCTCCATGTAGGTACATTGTGCTGATGCGTCCACTGTCGCATGTCCTTATACCAACCTTTTTCTGTTTTTTTGCGGGTAAACCAACCTTTTGCTGTAAGGGCGCATGTAAAATGAAGCGATCACACTGTTACCTTAGGGACATGTCTAACCAGTGTTATTGTTAATCTAATGCATCCAGTGATAAGATGCAATTAAATTGTGTTACAAATGGCACTCCTGCTATTTTCCCCAGTATGATAAGTAAGTTGCTCCTTTACGCTGCTGAGTGTCCTGGTGTCCCCATGATCCCATGCCCTTAAACCAACTCTTTAGCTGCTGTTGATTTACTGTGTCTGGTAAACAAGCAATGCCACCATTAAAGTAATCCCATATCTGAGGAATCTCATTGTTGATCGTAATGCTTCTGGTAAAATGAAGCATTGCCGACATTTTAAAATTTCTACTGTCCTTGCGTGATTGCCATGAACATAATTAAGATGCTTCTTTTCATTTTGTATATGTTTCATATATTCTTATTGACCAACAACTATTTACTTTCTATCATTTTGTGCAGATAGGGATATCCATTTCACCTTGTTGCTATTGTGACCTTTTGGTGAACTGCACAAAACACTATTTTTTGGAATGAGTGTCTTGTGCAGTTCAACTAAAATGTCACGTGGGAAACATCTCTCAATTTTGGTGGAACTGCACAAAATGGTTAAACTAAAGTGAAACCATGCTATTCTGTCTCCTTGTTTGTACTATGCAAACATGCTGTTGCAAACAGGAATACTCTACTACAGATGTTGTGACGGTCAAGAGCAACATCTCTCAATTTTGGTGGAACTACACAAAATGGTTCAACTAAAGTGAAATCATTCTCTCCTGTCTCCTTGTTTGTGCTATGCAAACATGCTGTGCAAACAGGAATACTCTACTACAGATGTTGTGACGGTCAAGAGCATTCGCCAAGTTCTTCGATTATATGACATGGTTATCCAAGATGGATTTAATCCCGATATTCACTTTATCAAAAGGCTCTAATGGGTTGGTTCTGAATCTTGCAAGCTGGGAATCAGTGAGATGTGTAGGCATCTTTGTTGTACTTATTATTTGAATCTTATTTGTTGGTTCTGAATCTTGCAAGCTGGGAATCAATGAGACGTGTAGGCATCTTTGTTGTACTTATTATTTGGATCTTATTTGTTGGTTCTGAATCTTCCAAGCTGGGAATCAATGAGATGTGTAGGCATCTTTGTTGTACTTATTATTTGGATCTTATTTGTTGGTTCTGAATCTTGCAAACTGGGAAACATGGCATGATGATGCAGAGGACAGCAACCATTACAAACAATTCAAACTTGGTAGTATTATCTTTGTGAAAGTGCGACAAATGTGCTGATCGTGTGCGTCCTGAGAATAATAATTCTAATTGTTGTGCATGTTGATCCCGTGGCACTGATAGAACGAGCCAATGCATTGCTTGTTTTAAGTATAAATTTCTAATAAAGCTAATTAAATTTAAGTAAAGTGACCACTAACTCCTGTTATTACAGTACCAATACAGACCCGCTCGTGAACCGACGTGTGGCCGGAGTAGGTTTCTTAATGGAGGCGTTTGAATGCACCGAGGGTGCATCTTCTGCCGGGCGTTCAGCGGACGAGGGAGGGGTAGTAACTGTTGTCGCCTGTACACACTCAGCTTACTGTTGAATCCAGTTCCCCGAGAGCTGAAAAACGAACTGCTTCCGCCGCCTACACACTCGTTCACTCGAAGAGACTCCAATGGCGATCCGAGGGGTGAGCCTACTGGATATGGACTTCAGCAAGGAGTTAGTTCACCGTTCAGTCCTATGGCTGCACCAAGTTGAATGTGATGTACACCAACGATATGGACTCGGTGAAGCTCTGCCTCGCCTCAGTCCTATGGCTGCACCAGGTTCTGGAGCATTCGCCCGTTTCATCGGCAGCGCTGACTGCACCTTCACTACGGTGGAGAGAAGGAAGAACGCGACGATTCGGCCATCTGGTGCAATATGCTTGTCGACATCCAGAAGCAATACAAGATCATCAACAGCGGGCAGGAGAATGACTCCGTGGTTGACCTCGCTGAGACCATCATCGACCCCTGATACGCCAACATGAAAGAAGACGACTTGAACATGTGGGAGGTACCTCTGAATCTAGCCTACATAACCTACGCGGCCAAGGAAACATACGCATGCTGCGACATGTACACGCAGATCTTGGACATGAGGGCGTGTCTGCTTCCCGTAACCGACGAGTACACGGACAGCCGCAGCATCATGATCAAGCATGCCAGGAAGGTCTAGATGTTGTACTTTATCTGTTTATAAGCACCTTTATCATCTGAGTGTTTCATGCATTAGCCTATGTGTCATAATTATCTGTTTTGTCCGAAATATTTCTTTTGAGAACCCATTAACCTGATTACTTTTTTTAGTGGCTATTTGCTAATGTATGTAAACTAGTTCACTTGTCCTTAAAAATAACTAGTTCACTCGGCTGCCATGCTTTGAATCTCCTTCCTCCCAACATATTCCTCTCCTCAGGTGGACCCAGCAGGTCTCTGAATTTTCTCCCACTTTCTTTTTCGATGTAAACTGAGTTTTCTCCCAGTACTTTCCTCTAGAACCAACTCAACTGTCCCACGTCTAGCCTAAAAAATAATAATACCCCACGTACTATTAACTCATCAAATTAAAATGATATTTTATTTCGTAAGTTGAAAGTTCTTACAAAATAATAATAATAATTTTTATATATAACTTGCCAAGTTAACTCCTAGTGATTGCGTACATAAGCTTGCAAAGATTTTACTGACGTGCAATCATATGCTTATGTTTTTACAACATTTCTCCGTCTAGCCCAACATGATATTTTCACCCAGCCCAGCAAGTCCGCGGATTTCGAGAAAAATGCAAATGGGATTTAAACGGGCTGCATAGATGCTACATCATTGTTTCACCCAGCCCACCAAATGGACTAGCTGAGATGTGGGCCAGTAGGTTGAAGCCTAAGAAGGCGTTGCATTTACATCCAACGGCCGACATTCTTCTTCAATCTCTCGTCTTCTTCCCCCAGCGCTGCCGGAACCGCTTGCTCCAGCCTTCGGCATCCAGCGGCGTTGTTTTGCGCTCCTCAGCGAAACGCTACCCCACCGACAGCCAGGCCATCCCTCCACTCCGCACCTCCTGTTATTCTCTGCCGAGTGTAGGCCCACCCCGCACCCGAACCAGTCAAGTTTCCCACTCCTCTCCGTCTGCGACTCCACTGCCGCGTCTTCCCTATCTCCGGGTCGTTCCAGTCTGGGGCCTTGCTGTCGTCCATCGCCTCGGTGCGCTCGGCGCGGCGTGGTCAACATACGAGAGTCATCGGAAGAGGATTGTACGTGGAGAGCCTGACGGCTGGGACCCACGAGGTCCATGGTCGCACACAAGGAAAGTTCCTCCTTATTATGCACTGTATGTGCACTGTACGTGGGAAGGGCTTCTGTATTTCGCGAATAAAACGTCCCCCCCACTGACAGGTCGGACCCACCAGCTATATCTTTGCACACAAGGAAGTGCCTCCTTATTACGCACCAAAAAATGAATACCCCCTGCAAGCTGGGACCCACCATAGTGGGTGGCTGACTTGTGGGCCTACTAAGTTGACAAGGATGGAGGGCTTTGTCAACTTAGTCAATATGAACGATTCTAGCTCTAGTGACCGTACGATGTCCATCCAACGGCCATAGTGCTTCTTCAACCTCTGGTCTTCTTGCTCTAGCCGCCCAAAGCAGTGCCGGTCGTGCTGCGTGCTCCTGCCTCTCATGGCCGACTGTGATGCCGCGGAGGTCTCACCGCCCCCTACTACTCCCACCGCTGGCCCAGGGTATCCCTCTACTCACCCACACCCCCTGTTATTCTATGGCGACAGCAGCCTCACGCTGCAGCCGAACCAGTGAACCCTCGTACTCCTCTCCGCGTGGGCATCCACTGCCGCGTCTTCCCCGGCTCCTCGTCGTCCCCTTCCTAGGCCTCGCCGTCGTCCATCGCCTTGGTTCTCTCGGCGCGGCGTGGTCAATGTGGTCAACGACCGACTTCCATCGGAAGAGTACTGTACGTGGAGAGGCTGACAACTGGGTCCAAGGCCACAACCCAGGTTTTTTGTGATTTGCCAAGTAAGTCGCTTTGTCAGGCCTGTTGGGCTGCAAATCTTTCAAGACGAGGAGAGCTTCATTCGGCTAGCCGAGAAAATGGCTTGGCTGTACATTTTTAAAACACATTAAACCGGCAATTAGTTTCAAATATCTTTTTTTCATTTCGAGATTTTAAATTACATTAATTTTTATGCTTGGAGATTTTGTTGGATTTTATATTGATATACATTTATTTTTAAAATCAGTTTGAATGCAAGTCGAAATTTCGGGATTAAAACAGTTCGGACCGCACCGAAATATGCAAAATTTCGTATAATTTTTTAACCGTGGCCACAATATGGGCTGTAATGCTAACAAAAACAATATGGGCTCCAAACAAAACCTTAAGAATTAGCAAATGGGCTGTAAATTATTAGAAATAGTGGCAGATGGGTTGTATGCTGTTTTCCACAGATTTGAGGCTTTCCTAAAAAAAGGTTGACGCACAAGCAGTGACTGTTGGATGGCCGTCCACTGGCCGTCGTGCTTCTTCAATCTCTGTTCTTCCTTCTCCAGCCGTTCAAACAAGCACCGGCGGGACTGCCTGCTCCCTCCTCCCCGCAGCCGGCTATGCTGCCGCGCAGGCCTTACCGCCCCACCATACTCCCATCGCTGGCCTAGCCATCCCTCTACTCACCCACACCTGCTGTTATTCTCCGGCAACGGCAGACGAACCAGTAAACCCTCGTTCAGTCGTACTCCCCTCTGCGTGGGAAACAACTGCGGAGTCTTCCCTGCCTCCGTGTCGTTCCCTTCCTAGGCCTTGCCGTCGTCCGCCGCCCTGGTGCTCTCGGCGCGGCCTGGTCAACGTGGTCAACAACCGACATGCATCTGAAGTGGATTGTACGTGGAGAGGCCGACAACTAGGTCCACGGCCGCACACAAGGAAATGTCTCCTTATTACGCACAAAATAATGATTCCTCCACCTGACATCAGGGACCCACCGAAAGGGCCTCAGTATTTCGTGAAAAAACGTTACCGCTGCTGGCAGCTCGGACCCACCAGCTATATCTTCGCACGCAAGGAAGTGCATCCTTATTACGCACAAAAAATGAATACTCCCCCTGTTAGCTGGGACCCAGTATAGAGGCAGGCTGACTTGTGGGCCTACTAAGTTGACAGGGACGGAGGGCTTTATCAACTTAGTCAATATGCATGATTCTAGCTCCAGTGACCGTACGATGTCCATCCAACGGCGGTAGTGCTTCTTCAACCTCTGGTCTTCTTGCTCCAGCGGCCCAAAGCAGCACCGATAATGCCTCGTGCTCCTGCCTCTTGTGGCCGGCTGCGATGCGGCGGAGGCCTCACCGCCCCCTACTACTCCCACCGCTGGCCAGACCATCCCGCTACTCACCCACACCCCCTGTTATTCTGCGGCGACGGCAGCCTCACACCGCAGCGAACTAGTGAACCCTCGTACTCCTCAACGCGTGGGCATCCACTGCCGCGTCTTCCCCGGCTTCGCGTCGTCCCCTTCCTAGGCCTCGCCGTTGTCCACCGCCCTGGTGCTCTCGGCGCGGCGTGGTCAACGTGGTCAAGGAGCGGCTTCCATCGGACGTGGACTATACGTGGAGAGGCTGACAGCTGGGTCCACGGCCGCAGCAAGGAAGTGCCTCCTTATTACGTGCAAAATAATTATTCCTCCACCTGACAGCGGGGACCCACCGGACGGGCCACCATATTTCGCGAAAAAAACGTTTCCCGCCTAACTGCTGGGACCCACCAGCTAGACATTCACACGCAAGGAAGTGCGTCCGGGCAAAAAAAAATTATTCGCCCCCCTGACTGCTGGGACCCACCAGCTACATCTTCGCACGCAAGGAAGTGCCTGACAGTCGGGACCCACCTGGTCGAAGCGTACATAGCATTGTCATTCTCATCGCGAACGTGTACGTACATACTGGTCGATGTAGAGGCGCGCACGTGTCGTAGATGTAGAGGCGCGCACGTGTCATAGTAGAGGTGCGCACGTAGCATGTACACGTACGTACATCGGTGAGGGTGCAAGAAAGAAAATACGGCCACGTGCGTACATACGGGCAGGGTCTCTAACGCCTGTCGCGCATACGCACATGGCTGGGTCGGAACGGAGAAACAGCGTCGTCGTCGTGTTCATGGGGATCCAACCGGCTGGGTCAGAACGGAATGCATGGTCGTGTTCATCGGGAGGGCTTGGACGGAATAGGCGATGGAAACGAGGCCTGGCGTACCACACAACGGAGGAAACGGCTTTGTGTTCGACCGGCCACATTCAAAACGGGGTCCTGTTGATCGGGTGGGGCCTCGCGTACCGCAAAACGGAGGAAACGGACCTCCTACGATCGAAATGGGGGTCCTGTTGATCGGGAGG